>NC_134832.1:139166051-139335722 GCF_004210375.1 Tachypleus tridentatus | reverse complement strand
CAACAATACGCTGTAGTTCATTACATCAGACTCTTTCAACAATACGCTGTAGTTCATTACATCAGACTCTTTCAACAATACGCTGTAGTTTCAGATTACAATACGCTGTAGTTCAGACTCAGACTTTCAACAATACGCTGTAGTTCATTACATCAGACTCTTTCAACAATACGCTGTAGTTCATTACATCAGACTCTTTCAACAATACGCTGTAGTTCATTACATCAGACTCTTTCAACAATACGCTGTAGTTCATTACATCAGACTCTTTCAACAATACGCTGTAGTTCATTACATCAGACTCTTTCAACAATACGCTGTAGTTCATTACATCAGACTCTTTCAACAATACGCTGTAGTTCATTACATCAGACTCTTTCAACAATACGCTGTAGTTCATTACTTCAGACTCTTTCAACAATACGCTGTAGTTCATTACTTCAGACTCTTTCAACAATACGCTGTAGTTCATTACATCAGACTCTTTCAACAATACGCTGTAGTTCATTACATCAGACTCTTTCAACAATACGCTGTAGTTCATTACATCAGACTCTTTCAACTCTAGTTCATTACATCAGACTCTTTCAACAATACGCTGTAGTTCATTACATCAGACTCTTTCAACAATACGCTGTAGTTCATTACTTCAGACTCTTTCAACAATCAGACTCTTTCAACTGTAGTTCATTACTTCAGACTCTTTCAACAATACGCTGTAGTTCATTACATCAGACTCTTTCAACAATTTCAACAATACGCTGTAGTTCATTACATCAGACTCTTTCAACAATACGCTGTAGTTCATTACATCAGACTCTTTCAACAATACGCTGTAGTTCATTACATCAGACTCTTTCAACAATACGCTGTAGTTCATTTACTTTCAACAATCGCTGTAGACTCTTTCAACAATACGCTGTAGTTCATTACATCAGACTCTTTCAACAATACGCTCTTTCAACGCTGTAGTTCATTACTTTCAACAATACTGTAGTTCATTACATCAGACTCTTTCAACAATACGCTGTAGTTCATTAGTTCATTCAGACTCTTTCAACAATACGCTGTAGTTCATTACATCAGACTCTTTCAACAATACGCTGTAGTTCATTACATCAGACTCTTTCAACAATACGCTGTAGTTCATTTCAGACTCTTTCAACAATACGCTGTAGTTCATTACATCAGACTCTTTCAACAATACGCTGTAGTTCATTACATCAGACTCTTTCAACAATACGCTGTAGTTCATTACATCAGACTCTTTCAACAATACGCTGTAGTTCATTACATCAGACTCTTTCAACAATACGCTGTAGTTCATTACATCAGACTCTTTCAACAATACGCTGTAGTTCATTACATCAGACTTCAACTTCAGACTCTTTCAACAATACGCTGTAGTTCATTAATCAGACTCTTTCAACAATACGCTGTAGTTCATTACTTTCAACAATCAGACTCTTTCAACAATACGCTGTAGTTCATTACAACAATCAGACTCTTTCAACAATACGCTGTAGTTCATTACATCAGACTCTTTCAACAATACGCTGTAGTTCATTACTTCAGACTCTTTCAACAATACGCTAGTTCATTACATCAGACTCTTTCATTACATTCAGACTCTTTCAACAATACGCTGTAGTTCATTACATCAGACTCTTTCAACAATACGCTGTAGTTCATTACATCAGACTCTTTCAACAAGACTGTAGTTCATTACCTCAGACTCTTTCAACAATACGCTGTAGTTCATTACATCAGACTCTTTCAACAATACGCTGTAGTTCATTACATCAGACTCTTTCAACAATACGCTGTAGTTCATTACATCAGACTCTTTCAACAATACGCTGTAGTTCATTACATCAGACTCTTTCAACAATCAACGCTGTAGTTCATTACATCAGACTCTTTCAACAATACGCTGTAGTTCATTACATCAGACTCTTTCAACAATACGCTGTAGTTCATTACATCAGACTCTTTCAACAATACGCTGTAGTTCATTACATCAGACTCTTTCAACAATACGCTGTAGTTCATTACATTATCAGACTCTTTCAACAATACGCTGTAGTTCATTACATCAGACTCTTTCAACTGTAGTTCATTACATCAGACTCTGTCAACAAGTTCAGTTCATTACATCAGACTCTTTCAACAATACGCTGTAGTTCATTACATCAGACTCTTTCAACAATATACGCTGTAGTTCATTACATCAGACTCTTTCAACAATACGCTGTAGTTCATTATTCAGACTCTTTCAACAATACGCTGTAGTTCATTACTCTCAGACTCTTTCAACAATACGCTGTAGTTCATTACATCAGACTCTTTCAACAACAATACGCTGTAGTTCATTACATCAGACTCTTTCAACAACAATACGCTGTAGTTCATTACATCAGACTCTTTCAACAATACGCTGTAGTTCATTACTTCAGATCAGACTCTTTCAACAATACGCTGTAGTTCATTACATCAGACTCTTTCAACAATACGCTGTAGTTCATTACATCAGACTCTTTCAACAATACGCTGTAGTTCATTACCTCAGACTCTTTCAACAATACGCTGTAGTTCATTACATCAGACTCTTTCAACAATACGCTGTAGTTCATTACATCAGACTCTTTCAACAATACGCTGTAGTTCAACAATCAGACTCTTTCAACAATACGCTGTAGTAGTTCATTCAACAATCAGTTCATTACATCAGACTCTTTCAACAATACGCTGTAGTTCATTACCTCAGACTACAGACTGTAGTTCATTAATCAATACGCTACGCTGTAGTTCATTACATCAGACTCTTTCAACAATACGCTGTAGTTCATTACATCAGACTCTTTCAACAATACGCTGTAGTTCATTACATCAGACTCTTTCAACAATACGCTGTAGTTCATTACATCAGACTCTTTCAACAATACGCTGTAGTTCATTACATCAGACTCTTTCAACAATACGCTGTAGTTCATTACAGATCAGACTCTTTCAACAATACGCTGTAGTTCATTACATCAGACTCTTTCAACAATACGCTGTAGTTCATTACATCAGACTCTTTCAACAATACGCTGTAGTTCATTACTTCAGACTCTTTCAACAATACGCTGTAGTTCATTTCAGACTCAGACTGTAGTTCATTTCAGACTCTTTCAACAATACGCTGTAGTTCATTTCAATACGCTGTAGTTCATTACTCAGACTTTCAACAATACGCTGTAGTTAGTTCATTACATCAGACTGTAGTTCATTTCAACAATACGCTGTAGTTCATTACATCAGACTCTTTCAACAATACGCTGTAGTTCATTACATCAGACTCTTTCAACAATACGCTGTAGTTCATTACATCAGACTCTTTCAACAATACGCTGTAGTTCATTACATCAGACTCTTTCAACAATACGCTGTAGTTCATTACATCAGACTCTTTCAACAATACTGTAGTTCATTGTCAGTTCAACAATACGCTGTAGTTCATTACATCAGACTCTTTCAACAATACGCTGTAGTTCATTACATCAGACTCTTTCAACAATACGCTGTAGTTCATTACATCAGACTCTTTCAACAATACGCTGTAGTTCATTACATCAGACTCTTTCAACAATACGCTGTAGTTCATTTTCAACAAGAGACTCTTTCTTCATTACATCAGACTCTTCAACAATACGCTGTAGTTCATTACATCAGACTCTTTCAACAATACGCTGTAGTTCATTACCTCAGACTCTTTCAACAATACGCTGTAGTTCATTACATCAGACTCTTTCATTAGTTCATTACATCAGACTCTTTCAACAATACGCTGTAGTTCATTACATCAGACTCTTTCAACAATACGCTGTAGTTCATTACCTCAGTTCTGTAGTTCATTACATCAGACTCTCTTTCAACAATACGCTGTAGTTCATTACATCAGACTCTTTCAACAATACGCTGTAGTTCATTACATCAGACTCTTTCAACAATACGCTGTAGTTCATTACATCAGACTCTTTCAACAATACGCTGTGTAGACTCTTTCAACAATCGCTGTAGTTCATTACATCAGACGCTGTAGTTCATTTCAGACTCTTTCAACAATACGCTGTAGTTCATTACAATCAGACTCAGACTTTCAACAATACGCTGTAGTTCAATCAGACTCTTTCAACAATACGCTGTAGTTCATTACATCAGACTCTTTCAACAATACGCTGTAGTTCATTACTTCAGACTCTTTCAACAATACGCTGTAGTTCATTACATCAGACTCTTTCAACAATACGCTGTAGTTCATTACATCAGACTCTTTCAACAATACGCTGTAGTTCATTACATCAGACTCTTTCAACAATACGCTGTAGTTCATTACATCAGACTTTCAACAATACGCTGTAGTTCATTACATCAGACTCTTTCAACAATACGCTGTAGTTCATTTCAGACTCTTTCAACAATACGCTGTAGTTCATTACCTCAGACTCTTTCAACAATACGCTGTAGTTCAGACTCTTTCAACAATCACTCTTTCAACAATACGCTGTAGTTCATTATCAGACTCTGTAGTTCATTAACAGACTCTTTCAACAATACGCTGTTCATTAGTTCACGCTGTAGTTCATTACATCAGACTCTTTCAACAATACGCTGTAGTTCATTACCTCAGACTCTTTCAACAAGTTCATTATCAGACTCTTTCAACAATACGCTGTAGTTCATTAGTTCATTACATCAGACTCTTTCAACAATACGCTGTAGTTCATTACAGACTCTTTCAGACTCTTTCAACAATACGCTGTAGTTCATTACATCAGACTCTTTCAACAATACGCTGTAGTTCATTACATCAGACTCTTTCAACAATACTGTAGTTCATTACATCAGACTCTTTCAACAATACGCTGTAGTTCATTACATCAGACTCTTTCAACAATACGCTGTAGTTCATTACCTTAGACTCTTTCAATAATACGCTTAAGTTCATTACATCAGACTCTTTCAACAATACGCTGTAGTTCATTACATCAGACTCTTTCAACAAACTGTAGTTCATTATCAGACTCTTTCAACAATACGCTGTAGTTCATTACTCAGACTCTTTCAACAATACGCTGTAGTTCATTACATCAGACTCTTTCAACAATACGCTGTAGTTCATTACAGATCAGACTCTTTCAACAATACGCTGTAGTTCATTACATCAGACTCTTTCAACAATACAGCTGTAGTTCAGTTTACATCAGACTCTTTCAACAATACACTGCAGTTCATAACATCAGACTCTTTCAACAATGCGCTGTAGTTCATTACATCAGACTCTTTCAACAATACGCTGTAGTTCATTACATCAGACTCTTTCAACAATGCGCTGTAGTTCATTACATCAGACTCTTTCAACAATACGCTGTAGTTCATTACATCAGACTCTTTCAACAATACGCTGTAGTTCATTACATCAGACTCTTTCAACAATACGCTGTAGTTCATTACATCAGACTCTTACAACAATACGCTGTAGTTCATTACATCAGACTCTTTCAACAATACGCTGTAGTTCATTACATCAGACTCTTTCAACAATACGCTGTAGTTCATTACTTCAGACTCTTTCAACAATGCGCTGTAGTTCATTACATCAGACTCTTTCAACAACAATACGCTTTCAACAACAATACAGACTGTTCATTACATCAGTTCATTAGTTCAACTCTTTCAACAACGCTGTAGTTCATTACATCAGACTCTTTCAACAATACGCTAGTAGTTCATTCAACAATATCAGACTCTTTCAACAATACGCTGTAGTTCATTACATCAGACTCTTTCAACAATACGCTGTAGTTCATTACATCAGACTCTTTCAACAATACGCTGTAGTTCATTACATCAGACTCTTTCAACAATACGCTGTAGTTCATTATCATCAGACTCTTTCAACAATACGCTGTAGTTCATTACATCAGACTCTTTCAACAATACGCTGTAGTTCATTACATCAGACTCTTTCAACAATACGCTGTAGTTCATTACATCAGACTCTTTCAACAATACGCTGTAGTTCATTACCTCAGACTCTTTCAACAATACGCTGTAGTTCATTACATCAGACTCTTTCAACAATACGCTGTAGTTCATTACAATCAGACTCTTTCAACAATACGCTGTAGTCAGACTCTTTCAACAATACGCTGTAGTTCATTACATCAGACTCTTTCAACAATACGCTGTACAATCAGACTCTTTCAACGCTGTAGTTCATTACATCAGACTCTTTCAACAATACGCTGTAGTTCATTACATCAGACTCTTTCAACAATACGCTGTAGTTCATTACATCAGACTCTTTCAACAATACGCTGTAGTTCATTACATCAGACTCTTTCAACAATACGCTGTAGTTCATTACATTATCAGACTCTTTCAACAATACGCTGTAGTTCATTACATCAGACTCTTTCAACAATACGCTGTAGTTCAGACTCTTTCTCAGACTCTTTCAACAATACGCTGTAGTTCATTAACAGATCAACACGCTGTAGTTCATTACATCAGACTCTTTCAACAATACGCTGTAGTTCATTACAATCAGACTCTTTCAACAATACGCTGTAGTTCATTACATCAGACTCTTTCAACAATACGCTGTAGTTCATTACCTCAGACTCTTTCAACAATACGCTGTAGTTCATTACATCAGACTCTTTCAACAATACGCTGTAGTTCATTATCAGACTCTTTCAACAATACGCTGTACAGATCAACAATACGCTGTAGTTCATTACCTCAGACTCTTTCAACAATACGCTGTAGTTCATTACATCAGACTCTTTCAACAATACGCTGTAGTTTCATTACGCTGTAGTTCATTACATCAGACTCTTTCAACAATACGCTGTAGTTCAGACTCAGACTTTCAACAATACGCTGTAGTTCATTACATCAGACTCTTTCAACAATACGCTGTAGTTCATTACATCAGACTCTTTCAACAATACGCTGTAGTTCATTACTCAGATCAGACTCTTTCAACAATACGCTGTAGTTCATTATTTCAGACTCTTTCAACAATACGCTGTAGTTCATTACCTCAGACTCTTTCAACAATAACTGTAGTTCATTACAGATCAGACTCTTTCAACAATACGCTGTAGTTCATTACATCAGACTCTCAGACTCTTTCAACAATACAACTGTAGTTCATTACACTCTTTCAGACTCTTTCAACAATACGCTGTAGTTCATTACATCAGACTCTTTCAACAATACGCTGTAGTTCATTACCTCAGACTCTTTCAACAATACGCTGTAATCAGACTCTTTCAACAATACATCAGACTCTACGCTGTAGTTCATTACATCAGACTCTTTCAACAATACGCTGTAGTTCATTACATCAGACTCTTTCAACAATACGCTGTAGTTCATTACATCAGACTCTTTCAACAATACGCTGTAGTTCATTACATCAGACTCTTTCAACAATACGCTGTAGTTCATTACATCAGACTCTTTCAACAATACGCTGTAGTTCATTACATCAGACTCTTTCAACAATACGCTGTAGTTCATTACATCAGATCAGACTCTTTCAACAATACGCTGTAGTTCATTACATCAGACTCTTTCAACAATACGCTGTAGTTCATTATTACTCTTTCAACAATCTGTAGTTCATTAATCAGACTCTTTCAACAATACGCTGTAGTTCATTACCTCAGACTCTTTCAACAATACGCTGTAGTTCATTACATCAGACTCTTTCAACAATACGCTGTAGTTCATTACATCAGACTCTTTCAACAATACGCTGTAGTTCATTACATCAGACTCTTTCAACAATCTTTCAACAATACGCTGTAGTTCTCAGACTCTTTCAACAATCAGACTCTTTCAACGCGCTGTAGTTCATTACATCAGACTTTTTCAACAATACGCTGTAGTTCATTACCTCAGACTCTTTCAACAATACGCTGTAGTTCATTATTCAGACTCTTTCAACAATCTGTAGTCACTCTTTCAACAATACGCTGTAGTTCATTCTCAGACAATACGCTTCAACAATCAACAATACGCTGTAGTTCATTACATCAGACTCTTTCAACAATACGCTGTAGTTCAGACTCTTTACAATCAGAGTTCATTTTCAACAATACACTGTAGTTCATTACATCAGACTCTTTCAACAATACGCTGTAGTTCATTACATCAGACTCTTTCAACAATACGCTGTAGTTCATTACATCAGACTCTTTCAACAATACGCTGTAGTTCATTACATCAGACTCTTTCAACAATACTTTGTGGTTCATTATTTCAGACTCTTTCAAAAATACGCCGTAGTTCATTACCTCAGACTCTAACAACAATACACTACAGTTCATTACATCAGACTCTTTCAACAATACGCTGTAGTTCAGACTCTTTCAACAATACGCTGTAGTTCATTACCTCAGACTCTTACAACAATACGCTGTAGTTCATTACATCAGACTCTTTCAACAATACGCTGTAGTTCATTACATCAGACTCTTTCAACAATACGCTGTAGTTCATTACATCAGACTCTTTCAACAATACGCTGTAGTTCATTACATCAGACTCTTTCAACAATACGCTGTAGTTCATTACATCAGACTCTTTCAACAATACGCTGTAGTTCATTACATCAGACTCTTTCAACAATACGCTGTAGTCAGACTCTTTCAACAATTATCAGACTCTTTCAACAATACGCTGTAGTTCATTACATCAGACTCTTTCAACAATACGCTGTAGTCAGACTCTTTTCATTATTCAACAACGCTGTGCTGTAGTTCATTACATCATCAGACTCTTTCAACAATACGCTGTAGTTCATTACACTCTTTCAGACTCTTTCAACAATACGCTGTAGTTCATTACTGTAGTTCATTCAGACTCTTTCAACAATACGCTGTAGTTCATTACATCAGACTCTTTCAACAATACGCTGTAGTTCATTACATCAGACTCTTTCAACAATACGCTGTAGTTCATTACATCAGACTCTTTCAACAATACGCTGTAGTTCATTACATCAGACTCTTTCAACAATACGCTGTAGTTCATTACATCAGACTCTTTCAACAATACGCTGTAGTTCATTACATCAGACTCTTTCAACAATACGCTGTAGTTCATTACATCAGACTCTTTCAACAATACGCTGTAGTTCATTACATCAGACTCTTTCAACAATACGCTGTAGTTCATTACCTCAGACTCTTTCAACAATACGCACTGTAGTTCATTACATCAGACTCTTTCAACAATACGCTGTAGTTCATTACATCAGACTCTTTCAACAATACGCTGTAGTTCATTACATCAGACTCTTTCAACAATACGCTGTAGTTCATTACTCTTTCAACAATACGCTGTAGTTCATTACATCAGACTCTTTCAACAATACGCTGTAGTTCATTACTTCAGACTCTTTCAACAATACGCTGTAGTTCATTACATCAGACTCTTACAACAATACACTGTAGTTCATTACATCAGACTCTTTCAACAAACGCTGTCAGCTGTAGTTCATTACTCAGACTCTTTCAACAATACGCTGTAGTCAGACTCAGACTTTCAACAATACGCTGTAGTTCATTACATCAGACTCTTTCAACAACAATACGCTGTAGTTCATTACATCAGACTCTTTCAACAATACGCTGTAGTTCATTACTTCAGACTCTTTCAACAATACGCTGTAGTTCATTACTCAGACTCTTTCAACAATACGCTGTAGTTCATTACTTCAGACTCTTTCAACAATATGCTGTAGTTCATTACATCAGACTCTTTCAACATTAGTTCATTACTTCAGACTCTTTCAACAATGCGCTGTAGTTCATTACCTCAGACTCTTTCAACAATACGCTGTAGTTCATTACATCAGACTCTTTCAACAATACGCTGTAGTTCATTACATCAGACTCTTTCAACAATACGCTGTAGTTCATTACATCAGACTCTTTCAACAATACGCTGTAGTTCATTACATCAGACTCTTTCAACAATACGCTGTAGTTCATTACAATCAGACTCTTTCAACAATACGCTGTAGTTCATTACATCAGACTCTTTCAACAATACGCTGTAGTTCATTACTCTTTCAGACTCTTTCAACAATACGCTGTAGTTCATTACCTCAGACTCTTTCAACAATACGCTGTAGTTCATTCAACAATCAGACTCTTTCAACAATACGCTGTAGTTCATTACATCAGACTCTTTCAACAATACGCTGTAGTTCATTACATCAGACTCTTTCAACAATACGCTGTAGTTCATTACATCAGACTCTTTCAACAATACGCTGTAGTTCATTACATCAGACTCTTTCAACAATACGCTGTAGTTCATTACATCAGACTCTTTCAACAATACGCTGTAGTTCATTACCTCAGACTCTTTCAACAATACGCTGTAGTTCATTACATCAGACTCTTTCAACATACAATACGCTGTAGTTCTGTCAGTTCAACAATACGCTGTAGTTCATTACCTCAGACTCTTTCAACAATACGCTGTAGTTCATTACATCAGACTCTTTCAACAATACGCTGTAGTTCATTACATCAGACTCTTTCAACAATACGCTGTAGTTCATTACATCAGACTCTTTCAACAATACGCTGTAGTTCATTACATCAGACTCTTTCAACAATACGCTGTAGTTCATTACATCAGACTCTTTCAACAATACGCTGTAGTTCATTACATCAGACTCTTTCAACAAATACGCTGTAGTTCATTACATCAGACTCTTTCAACAATACGCTGTAGTTCATTACATCAGACTCTTTCAACAATACGCTGTAGTTCATTACTTCAGACTCTTTCAACAATACGCTGTAGTTCATTACAACAATCAGACTCTTTCAACAATACGCTGTAGTTCATTACATCAGACTCTTTCAACAATACGCTGTAGTCAGTTCATTACATTCAGACTCTTTCAACAATACGCTAGTAGTTCATTACATTATCAGACTCTTTCAACAATACGCTGTAGTTCATTAACCTCAGACTCTTTCAACTCTAGTTCATTAACAATACGCTGTAGTTCATTACATCAGACTCTTTCAACAATACGCTGTAGTTCATTATCAGACTCTTTTCAGACTCTTTCAACAATACGCTGTAGTTCTTCAGACTCTTTCAACAATACGCTGTCAGTTCATTAGTTCATTACATCAGACTCTTTCAACAATACGCTGTAGTTCATTACATCAGACTCTTTCAACAATACGCTGTAGTTCATTACATCAGACTCTTTCAACAATACGCTGTAGTTCATTACATCAGACTCTTTCAACAATACGCTGTAGTTCATTACATCAGACTCTTTCAACAATCTGTAGTTCATTACTTCAGACTCTTTCAACAATACGCTGTAGTTCAATCAGACTCTTTCAACAATACGCTGTAGTTCATTACCTCAGACTCTTTCAACAATACGCTGTAGTTCATTACATCAGACTCTTTCAACAATACGCTGTAGTTCATTACATCAGACTCTTTCAACAATACGCTGTAGTTCATTACATCAGACTCTTTCAACAATACGCTGTAGTTCATTACCTCAGACTCTTTCAACAATACGCTGTAGTTCATTACATCAGACTCTTTCAACAATACGCTGTAGTTCATTACATCAGACTCTTTCAACAATACGCTGTAGTTCATTACATCAGACTCTTTCAACAATACGCTGTAGTTCATTACCTCAGACTCTTTCAACAATACGCTGTAGTTCATTACATCAGACTCTTTCAACAATACGCTGTAGTTCATTACATCAGACTCTTTCAACAATACGCTGTAGTTCATTAGTTCATTACATCAGACTCTTTCAACAATACGCTGTAGTTCATTACATCAGACTCTTTCAACAATACGCTGTAGTTCATTACATCAGACTCTTTCAACAATACGCTGTAGTTCATTACTTCAGACTCTTTCAACAATACGCTGTAGTTCATTACCTCAGACTCTTTCAACAATACGCTGTAGTTCATTACATCAGACTCTTTCAACAATACGCTGTAGTTCATTACATCAGACTCTTTCAACAATACGCGCTGTAGTTCATTACGCTGTAGTTCAGACTCTTTCAACAATACGCTGTAGTTCATTACATTACATCAGACTCTTTCAACAATACGCTGTAGTTCATTACATCAGACTCTTTCAACACGCTTAGTTCATTTCAGACTCTTTCAACAATACGCTGTAGTTCATTACATCAGACTCTTTCAACAATACGCTGTAGTTCATTAGTTCATTACATCAGACTCTTTCAACAATACGCTGTAGTTCATTACATCAGACTCTTTCAACAATACGCTGTAGTTCATTACTTTCAGACTCTTTCAACAATACATCAGCTAGTCGCTGTAGTTCATTACTCAGACTCTTTCAACAATACGCTGTAGTTCATTACATCAGACTCTTTCAACAATACGCTGTAGTTCATTACATCAGACTCTTTCAACAATACGCTGTAGTTCATTACATCAGACTCTTTCAACAATACGCTGTAGTTCATTACTTCAGACTCTTTCAACAATACGCTGTAGTTCATTACATCAGACTCTTTCAACAATACGCTGTAGTTCATTTCAGACTCTTTCAACAATACGCTGTAGTTCATTACATCAGACTCTTTCAACAATACGCTGTAGTTCATTACCTCTTTCAACAATACGCTGTAGTTCATTACATCAGACTCTTTCAACAATACGCTGTAGTTCATTACATCAGACTCTTTCAACAATACGCTGTAGTTCATTACATCAGACTCTTTCAACAATACGCTGTAGTTCATTACTCTTTCAGACTCTTTCAACAATACGCTGTAGTTCATTACTCAGACTCTTTCAACAATACGCTGTAGTTCATTACATCAGACTCTTTCAACAATACGCTGTAGTTCATTTCAGACTCTTTCAACAATACGCTGTAGTTCATTACTCAGACTCTTTCAACAATACGCTGTAGTTCATTACATCAGACTCTTTCAACAATACGCTGTAGTTCATTACATCAGACTCTTTCAACAATACGCTGTAGTTCATTACATCAGACTCTTTCAACAATACGCTGTAGTTCATTACTTCAGACTCTTTCAACAATACGCTGTAGTTCATTACTGTAGTTCTCAGACTCTTTCAACAATACGCTGTAGTTCATTTCAGATTACGCTGTATCAGACTCTTTCAACAATACGCTGTAGTTCATTACATCAGACTCTTTCAACAATACGCTGTAGTTCATTACAATCAGACTCTTTCAACAATACGCTGTAGTTCATTACATCAGACTCTTTCAACAATACGCTGTAGTTCATTACTTCAGACTCTTTCAACAATACGCTGTAGTTCATTACCTCAGACTCTTTCAACAATACGCTGTAGTTCATTACATCAGACTCTTTCAACAATACGCTGTAGTTCATTACATCAGACTCTTTCAACAATACGCTGTAGTTCATTACATCAGACTCTTTCAACAATACGCTGTAGTTCATTACCTCAGACTCTTTCAACAATACGCTGTAGTTCATTACATCAGACTCTTTCAACAATACGCTGTAGTTCATTACATCAGACTCTTTCAACAATACGCTGTAGTTCATTACATCAGACTCTTTCAACAATACTGTAGTTCATTACTCTCAGACTCTTTCAACAATACGCTGTAGTTCATTCATTACTTTCAGACTCTTTCAACAATACGCTGTAGTTCATTAGTTCATTACATCAGACTCTTTCAACAATACGCTGTAGTTCATTACATCAGACTCTTTCAACAATACGCTGTAGTTCATTACATCAGACTCTTTCAACAATACGCTGTAGTTCATTACATCAGACTCTTTCAACAATACGCTGTAGTTCATTATTTCAGACTCTTTCAACAATACGCTGTAGTTCATTACATCAGACTCTTTCAACAATACGCTGTAGTTCATTACATCAGACTCTTTCAACAATACGCTGTAGTTCATTACATCAGACTCTTTCAACAATACGCTGTAGTTCATTACTTCAGACTCTTTCAACAATACGCTGTAGTTCATTACATCAGACTCTTTCAACAATACGCTGTAGTTCATTACATCAGACTCTTTCAACAATACGCTGTAGTTCATTACATCAGACTCTTTCAACAATACGCTGTAGTTCATTACATCAGACTCTTTCAACAATACGCTAGTCAGTTCATTACATTCAGACTCTTTCAACAATACGCTGTAGTTCATTACATCAGACTCTTTCAACAATACGCTGTAGTTCATTACCTCAGACTCTTTCAACAATACGCTGTAGTTCATTACATCAGACTCTTTCAACAATACGCTGTAGTTCATTACATCAGACTCTTTCAACAATACGCTGTAGTTCATTACATCAGACTCTTTCAACAATACGCTGTAGTTCATTACATCAGACTCTTTCAACAAACAATACGCTGTAGTTCATTAGTTCATTATCAGACTCTTTCAACAATACGCTGTAGTTCATTACATCAGACTCTTTCAACAATACGCTGTAGTTCATTACAACAATCAGACTCTTTCAACAATACGCTGTAGTTCATTACATCAGACTCTTTCAACAATACGCTGTAGTTCATTACTTCAGACTCTTTCAACAATACGCTGTAGTTCATTACATCAGACTCTTTCAACAATACGCTGTAGTTCATTACAATACGCTGTAGTTCAGACTCTTTCAACAATACGCTGTAGTTCATTACTTTCAGACTCTTTCAACAATACGCTGTAGTTCATTACATCAGACTCTTTCAACAATACGCTGTAGTTCATTACATCAGACTCTTTCAACAATACGCTGTAGTTCATTACATCAGACTCTTTCAACAATACGCTGTAGTTCATTACCTCAGACTCTTTCAACAATACGCTGTAGTTCATTACATCAGACTCTTTCAACAATACGCTGTAGTTCATTGTAGTTCAGACTCTTTCAACAATACGCTGTAGTTCATTACATCAGACTCTTTCAACAATACGCTGTAGTTCATTACTCTTTCAGACTCTTTCAACAATACGCTGTAGTTCATTACATCAGACTCTTTCAACAATACGCTGTAGTTCATTACATCAGACTCTTTCAACAATACGCTGTAGTTCATTACTTCAGACTCTTTCAACAATACGCTGTAGTTCATTACCTCAGACTCTTTCAACAATACGCTGTAGTTCATTACATCAGACTCTTTTTCAACAATCATTACTCAGACTCTTTCAACAATACGCTGTAGTTCATTACATCAGACTCTTTCAACAATACGCTGTAGTTCATTACATCAGACTCTTTCAACAATACGCTGTAGTTCATTACATCAGACTCTTTCAACAATACGCTGTAGTTCATTACATCAGACTCTTTCAACAATACGCTGTAGTTCATTACATCAGACTCTTTCAACAATACGCTGTAGTTCATTACATCAGACTCTTTCAACAATACGCTGTAGTTCATTACATCAGACTCTTTCAACAATACGCTGTAGTTCATTACATCAGACTCTTTCAACAATACGCTGTAGTTCATTACATCAGACTCTTTCAACAATACGCTGTAGTTCATTACATCAGACTCTTTCAACAATACGCTGTAGTTCATTACATCAGACTCTTTCAACAATACGCTGTAGTTCATTACATCAGACTCTTTCAACAATACGCTGTAGTTCATTACCTCAGACTCTTTCAACAATACGCTGTAGTTCATTACATCAGACCTTTCAACAATCAACAACGCTGTAGTTCATTACATCAGACTCTTTCAACAATACGCTGTAGTTCATTACCTCAGACTCTTTCAACAATACGCTTAAGTTCATTACATCAGACTCTTTCAACAATACGCTGTAGTTCATTACATCAGACTCTTTCAACAATACGCTGTAGTTCATTACCTCAGACTCTTTCAACAATACGCTGTAGTTCATTACATCAGACTCTTTCAACAATACGCTGTAGTTCATTACATCAGACTCTTTCAACAATACGCTGTAGTTCATTACATCAGACTCTTTCAACAATACGCTGTAGTTCATTACCTCAGACTCTTTCAACAATACGCTGTAGTTCATTACATCAGACTCTTTCAACAATACGCTGTAGTTCATTACATCAGACTCTTTCAACAATACGCTGTAGTTCATTACATCAGACTCTTTCAACAATACGCTGTAGTTCATTACCTCAGACTCTTTCAACAATACGCTGTAGTTCATTACATCAGACTCTTTCAACAAACGCTGTAGTTCATTACTTCAATACGCTGTAGTTCATTACCTCAGACTCTTTCAACAATACGCTGTAGTTCATTACTCTTTCAGACTCTTTCAACAATACGCTGTAGTTCATTACATCAGACTCTTTCAACAATACGCTGTAGTTCATTACATCAGACTCTTTCAACAATACGCTGTAGTTCATTACATCAGACTCTTTCAACAATACGCTGTAGTTCATTACATCAGACTCTTTCAACAATACGCTGTAGTTCATTACATCAGACTCTTTCAACAATACGCTGTAGTTCATTACATCAGACTCTTTCAACAATACGCTGTAGTTCATTACATCAGACTCTTTCAACAATACGCTGTAGTTCATTACATCAGACTCTTTCAACAATACGCTGTAGTTCATTACATCAGACTCTTTCAACAATACGCTGTAGTTCATTACATCAGACTCTTTCAACAATACGCTGTAGTCAGACTCTTTTCATTAGTTCATTACATCAGACTCTTTCAACAATACGCTGTAGTTCATTACATCAGACTCTTTCAACAATACGCTGTAGTTCATTACTTCAGACTCTTTCAACAATACGCTGTAGTTCATTACATCAGACTCTTTCAACAATACGCTAGTCAGTTCAATGTAGTTCATTATCAGACTCTTTCAACAATACGCTGTAGTTCATTACATCAGACTCTTTCAACAACTGTAGTTCATTTTCAGACTCTTTCAACAATACGCTGTAGTTCATTACATCAGACTCTTTCAACAATACGCTGTAGTTCATTACATCAGACTCTTTCAACAATACGCTGTAGTTCATTACTTTCAGACTCTTTCAACAATACGCTGTAGTCAGACTCTTTCAACAATACGCTGTAGTTCATTACATCAGACTCTTTCAACAATACGCTGTAGTTCATTACATCAGACTCTTTCAACAATACGCTGTAGTTCATTACATCAGACTCTTTCAACAATACGCTGTAGTTCATTACATCAGACTCTTTTCAACTCTAGTTCAACAGATACGCTGTAGTTCATTACATCAGACTCTTTCAACAATACGCTGTAGTTCATTACATCAGACTCTTTCAACAATACGCTGTAGTTCATTACTTCAGACTCTTTCAACAATACGCTGTAGTTCATTACAATCAGACTCTTTCAACAATACAGACTCTTTCAACTGTAGTTCATTACTTTCAGACTCTTTCAACAATACGCTGTAGTTCATTACATCAGACTCTTTCAACAATACGCTGTAGTTCATTACTTTCAACAATCAGACTCTTTCAACAATACGCTGTAGTTCATTACATCAGACTCTTTCAACAATACGCTGTAGTTCATTACATCAGACTCTTTCAACAATACGCTGTAGTTCATTACATCAGACTCTTTCAACAATACGCTGTAGTTCATTACATTACATCAGACTCTTTCAACAATACGCTGTAGTTCATTACATCAGACTCTTTCAACAATACGCTGTAGTTCATTACATCAGACTCTTTCAACAATACGCTGTAGTTCATTACATCAGACTCTTTCAACAATACGCTGTAGTTCATTACATCAGACTCTTTCAACAATACGCTGTAGTTCATTACCTCAGACTCTTACAACAATACACTGTAGTTCATAACATCAGACTCTTTCAACAATGCGCTGTAGTTCATTACATCAGACTCCTTCAACAATACGCTGTAGTTCATTACTTTAGACTCTTTCAACAATACGCTGTAGTTCATTACCTCAGACTCTTTCAACAATACGCTGTAGTTCATTACATCAGACTCTTTCAACAATACGCTGTAGTTCATTACTTCAGACTCTTTCAACAATACGCTGTAGTTCATTACATCAGACTCTTTCAACAATACGCTGTAGTTCATTACATCAGACTCTTTCAACAATACGCTGTAGTTCATTACATCAGACTCTTTCAACAATACGCTGTAGTTCATTACTTCAGACTCTTTCAACAATACGCTGTAGTTCATTACATCAGACTCTTTCAACAATACGCTGTAGTTCATTACATCAGACTCTTTCAACAATACGCTGTAGTTCATTTCAGACTCTTTCAACAATACGCTGTAGTTCATTACTCTTTCAGACTCTTTCAACAATACGCTGTAGTTCATTACATCAGACTCTTTCAACAATAGCTGTAGTTCATTAGTTCATTACATCAGACTCTTTCAACAATACGCTGTAGTTCATTACATCAGACTCTTTCAACAATACGCTGTAGTTCATTACATCAGACTCTTTCAACAATACGCTGTAGTTCATTACATCAGACTCTTTCAACAATACGCTGTAGTTCATTACATCAGACTCTTTCAACAATACGCTGTAGTTCATTACATCAGACTCTTTCAACAATACGCTGTAGTTCATTACATCAGACTCTTTCAACAATACGCTGTAGTTCGTTACTTCAGACACTTTCAACAATGCGCTGTAGTTCATTACTTTGACTTACTCAACAATACGCTGTAGTTCATTACTTCAGACTCTTTCAACAATACGCTGTAGTTCATTACATCAGACTCTTTCAACAATACGCTGTAGTTCATTACATCAGACTCTTTCAACAATACGCTGTAGTTCATTACATCAGACTCTTTCAACAATACGCTGTAGTTCATTACATCAGACTCTTTCAACAATACGCTGTAGTTCATTGTCAGTTCATTAGTTCATTTCAGACTCTTTCAACAATACGCTGTAGTTCATTACATCAGACTCTTTCAACAATACGCTGTAGTTCATTACAATCAGACTCTTTCAACAATACGCTGTAGTTCATTACATCAGACTCTTTCAACAATACGCTGTAGTTCATTACGCTGTAGTTCAGACTCTTTCAACAATACGCTGTAGTTTCAGACTCTTTCAACAATACGCTGTAGTTCATTACATCAGACTCTTTCAACAATCGCTGTAGTTCATTACATCAGACTCTTTCAACAATACGCTGTAGTTCATTACATCAGACTCTTTCAACAATACGCTGTAGTTCATTACTCTTTCAGACTCTTTCAACAATACGCTGTAGTTCATTACCTCAGACTCTTTCAACAATACGCTGTAGTTCAACAATACGCTGTAGTTCATTACATCAGACTCTTTCAACAATACGCTGTAGTTCATTACATCAGACTCTTTCAACAATACGCTGTAGTTCATTACCTCAGACTCTTTCAACAATACGCTGTAGTTCATTACATCAGACTCTTTCAACAATACGCTGTAGTTCATTACATCAGACTCTTTCAACAATACGCTGTAGTTCATTTCAGACTCTTTCAACAATACGCTGTAGTTCATTACATCAGACTCTTTCAACAATACGCTGTAGTTCATTACATCAGACTCTTTCAACAATACGCTGTAGTTCATTTCAGACTCTTTCAACAATCTGTAGTTCATTACATCAGACTCTTTCAACAATACGCTGTAGTTCATTACATCAGACTCTTTCAACAATACGCTGTAGTTCATTACATCAGTTCATTCAACAACGCTGTAGTTCATTACATCAGACTCTTTCAACAATACGCTGTAGTTCTTCAGACTCTTTCAACAATACGCTGTAGTTCATTACCTCAGACTCTTTCAACAATCAGACTCTTTCAACAATACGCTGTACATTCTCAGACTCTTTCAACAATACGCTGTAGTTCATTACATCAGACAGACTCTTTCAACAATACGCTGTAGTTCATTACTTCAGACTCTTTTCAGTTCATTACAACAATACTGTAGCTGTAGTTCATTAATCAGACTCTTTACGCTGTAGTTCATTACATCAGACTCTTTCAACAATACGCTGTAGTTCATTACACTCTTTCAGACTCTTTCAACAATACGCTGTAGTTCATTACATCAGACTCTTTCAACAATACGCTGTAGTTCATTACATCAGACTCTTTCAACAATACGCTGTAGTTCATTACATCAGACTCTTTCAACAATACGCTGTAGTTCATTACTTTCAGACTCTTTCAACAATACGCTGTAGTTCATTACATCAGACTCTTTCAACAATACGCTGTAGTTCATTACATCAGACTCTTACAACAATACGCTGTAGTTCATTACATCAGACTCTTTCAACAATACGCTGTAGTTCATTACATCAGACTCTTTCAACAATACGCTGTGGTTTATTACTTCAGACTCTTTCAACAATGCGCTGTAGTTCGTTACTTCAGACACTTTCAACAATGCGCTGTAGTTCATTACTTTGACTTACTCAACAATACGCTGTAGTTCATTACTTCAGACTCTTTCAACAATACGCTGTAGTTCATTACAGACTCAGACTCTTTCAACAATACGCTGTAGTTCATTACATTATCAGACTCTTTCAACAATACGCTGTAGTTCATTACTTCAGACTCTTTCAACAATACGCTGTAGTTCATTATACAACTGTAGTTCATTACATCAGACTCTTTCAACAATACACTATAGTTCATTACATCAGACTCTTTCAACAAAACGCTGTAGTTCATTACTTCAGACTCTTTCAACAATACGCTGTAGTTCTTTACCTAAGACTCTTTCAACAATACACTGTAGTTCATTACATCAGACTCTTTCAACAATACGCTGTAGTTCATTACATCAGACTCTTTCAACAATACGCTGTAGTTCATTACCTCAGACTCTTTCAACAATACGCTGTAGTTCATTAATCAGACTTTTTCAACAATACGCTGTAGTTCATTACATCAGACTCTTTCAACAATACGCTGTAGTTCATTACATCAGACTCTTTCAACAATACGCTGTAGTACATTACCTTAGACTCTTTCAACAATACGCTTAAGTTCATTACATCAGACTCTTTCAACAATACGCTGTGGTTCATTACTTCAGACTCTTTCAACAATACGCTGTAGTTCATTACTTCAGACTCTTTCAACAATACGCTGTAGTTCATTCAACAATACGCTGTAGTTCATTACATCAGACTCTTTCAACAATACGCTGTAGTTCATGTCAGTTCATTAGTTCATTATCAGACTCTTTCAACAATACGCTGTAGTTCAGATTACATCAGACTCTTTCAACAATACGCTGTAGTTCATTACTTTCAACAATCAGACTCTTTCAACAACAATATCAGCTAGTAGTTCATTACATTATCAGACTCTTTCAACAATACGCTGTAGTTCATTACATCAGACTCTTTCAACAATACGCTGTAGTTCATTACATCAGACTCTTTCAACAATACGCTGTAGTTCATTAGTTCATTACCTCAGACTCTTTCAACAATACGCTGTAGTTCATTACATTCAGACTCTTTCAACAATACGCTGTAGTTCATTACATCAGACTCTTTCAACAATACGCTGTAGTTCATTACATCAGACTCTTTCAACAATACGCTGTAGTTCATTTCAGACTCTTTCAACAATACGCTGTAGTTCATTACATCAGACTCTTTCAACAATACGCTGTAGTTCATTACATCAGACTCTTTCAACAATACGCTGTAGTTCATTACATCAGACTCTTTCAACAATACGCTGTAGTTCATTACAATCAGACTCTTTCAACAATACGCTGTAGTTCATTACATCAGACTCTTTCAACAATACGCTGTAGTTCATTACATCAGACTCTTTCAACAATACATCAGCTGCTAGTTCATTACATCAGACTCTTTCAACAATACGCTGTAGTTCATTACCTCAGACTCTTTCAACAATACGCTGTAGTTCATTACATCAGACTCTTTCAACAATACGCTGTAGTTCATTACATCAGACTCTTTCAACAATACGCTGTAGTTCATTACATCAGACTCTTTCAACAATACGCTGTAGTTCATTACATCAGACTCTTTCAACAATACGCTGTAGTTCATTACATCAGACTCTTTCAACAATACGCTGTAGTTCATTACATCAGACTCTTTCAACAATACGCTGTAGTTCATTACTTCAGACTCTTTCAACAATACGCTGTAGTTCATTACCTCAGACTCTTTCAACAATACGCTGTAGTTCATTACATCAGACTCTTTCAACAATACGCTGTAGTTCATTACTTCAGACTCATTTTCAACAACAATACGCTGTAGTTCATTACATCAGACTCTTTCAACAATACGCTGTAGTTCATTACATCAGACTCTTTCAACAATACGCTGTAGTTCATTACATCAGACTCTTTCAACAATACGCTGTAGTTCATTTCAGACTCTTTCAACAATACGCTGTAGTTCATTACATCAGACTCTTTCAACAATACGCTGTAGTTCATTACATCAGACTCTTTCAACAATACGCTGTAGTTCATTACATCAGACTCTTTCAACAATACGCTGTAGTAGTTCAACAATACGCTTAGTTCAGATTCAACAATCAGACTCTTTCAACAATACGCTGTAGTTCATTACATCAGACTCTTTCAACAATACGCTGTAGTTCATTACATCAGACTCTTTCAACAATACGCTGTAGTTCATTACGCTGTAGTTCATTACATCAGACTCTTTCAACAATACGCTGTAGTTCATTACCTCAGACTCTTACAACAATACACTGTAGTTCATTACATCAGACTCTTTCAACAATACAACAATCAGACGCTGTAGTTCATTACATCAGACTCTTTCAACAATACGCTGTAGTTCATTACATCAGACTCTTTCAACAATACGCTGTAGTTCATTACATCAGACTCTTTCAACAATACAATACGCTGTAGTTCATTACATCAGCTGTAGTTCATTACATCAGACTCTTTCAACAATACGCTGTAGTTCATTACATCAGACTCTTTCAACAATACGCTGTAGTTCATTACTTCAGACTCTTTCAACAATACGCTGTAGTTCATTACATCAGACTCTTTCAACAATACGCTGTAGTTCATTACATCAGACTCTTTCAACAATACGCTGTAGTTCATTACATCAGACTCTTTCAACAATACGCTGTAGTTCATTACATCAGACTCTTTCAACAATTTCAACAATCAACGCTGTAGTTCATTACATCAGACTCTTTCAACAATACGCTGTAGTTCATTACATCAGACTCTTTCAACAATACGCTGTAGTTCATTACATCAGACTCTTCAACAACAATACTGTAGTTCATTACTTCAGACTCTTTCAACAATACGCTGTAGTTCATTACCTCAGACTCTTTCAACAATACGCTGTAGTTCATTACATCAGACTCTTTCAACAATACGCTGTAGTTCATTACATCAGACAATACGCTGTAGTTCATTACATCAGACTCTTTCAACAATACGCTGTAGTTCATTACATCAGACTCTTTCAACAATACGCTGTAGTTCATTACCTCAGACAATCTGTTTCATTACCTCAGACTCTTTCAACAATACGCTGTAGTTCATTACATCAGACTCTTTCAACAGATCAACGCTGTAGTTCATTACATCAGACTCTTTCAACAATACGCTGTAGTTCATTACCTCAGACTCTTTCAACAATACGCTGTAGTTCATTAGTTCATTACATCAGACTCTTTCAACAATACGCTGTAGTTCATTACATCAGACTCTTTCAACAATACGCTGTAGTTCATTACATCAGACTCTTTCAACAATACGCTGTAGTTCATTACATCAGACTCTTTCAACAATACGCTGTAGTTCATTACATCAGACTCTTTCAACAATACTGTAGTTCTGTAGTTCATTACATCAGACTCTTTCAACAATACGCTGTAGTTCATTACATCAGACTCTTTCAACAATACGCTGTAGTTCATTACATCAGACTCTTTCAACAATACGCTGTAGTTCATTACATATATTAATGAAGGTAATTACGTGTACATATTTGTTGTTAAATTCAAACCTACAGAATGGACTGTTTGTCCTGTGCTCGCCACGGGTATCAAAATCCGAGTTCTAGCATTATAAGCCCATAGGCTTACAGGTGTACCTTTATAGAAGTACGGGGGTGAATATAATTCGTTAGAAATGCGAAATGCCACTAATTCAATACTTCTGAAAATTAAATCCTTTAATAATTAGATTACAGTGAATCTTAAGACGTATATCTTCTCTGTCTTATATATTATCAGCCGTAATCTCATTAGCATCACATGAAGTTGGATCAGCTTAGGAGATTCAGGTTAGTTCGAAATCCATATACTGGCCCTGAAGAACGACGCATTATTCTTATTTCTAATTATAATTTTAAAATGTACTCCAACAATACTTACTAAAATTACAATTGCTTGTTTTTATAGCACAACTGTGTGTGTGTGTGTGAGTTTTCTTATAGCAAAGCCACATCGAGCTATCTGCTGTGTCCACCAAAGTGAATCGAACACCTGATTTTAGCGTTGCAAATCCGTAAACTTACCGCTGTCCCAGCGGGGACTATAGCAAAGCTACATTTGAACTACCTGTTGCGTCCATAGCGGGGAATCGAACCCCCGATTATAGTGTTATATGTTCGTAGTGTTACGTATTATTATTTATTTCTGACAAGTTTTCGATTTATTATAATTAAGTATGTAAGCGTTCCCGCTAGTACAGCGGTATATCATCAGATTTACAACATTAAAACCAGGCGTTGAATTCCACTCGGTGACCTCTGCAGATATTCCAACGTGGTTTTGCTATAAGAAAAAACACACACACACACACACACGTATGTTACGTATTACGATTTCAAATAGCCGGAAATTTTAGTTTACAAGTTAACTGAATGTTAATATGTACATTTATGATATTTGCCAACAAGATTGATACACACAAGTGTCTTTCTTAACACAAATATATTTTAATATACAAACATGAAAACAATACAATTTTTAATAACGGTTATTACTAATAGTTATTACAAACGATGATTTATGCACAGTAGTTTCATAAAATTTAAAATAATACCCAGTTTTCTATCTCATCTGGAACTAAATATTTTATCGACGGTTCACGAGGAGCGAATTAATTCTATATTGATATACAGATACAATTCACTTGACGGGGAAGTTAGCTAACCGTTTCATTGAGTACACGTAAGTTTTTCACCGAAGACAATATCTAATTTCCTTATAGAAATACTAACATCCAATGTTAATTTTTTAAAGTTACACGGTATGTAATGTTTCAAATCTATGAACGTTACTGGTCAAATATCCGTAGTTTCCGATTAATAGACGTTTATTCAGAATTACAGCTTCCGAGTTTTATAGTATACTCACTGTAGGAGACTAATAACAACAATAAAAGTGCCTTCTCGTGTTGCGTTGGCTACTTTTTATAAGCTTGAGAGGAGATTTTCTAGAAATTCCACCTAAACCAACAATACTTATATTTTATATACACACATCGTACATTGTTGATTCTCATGCTCAAAAAAATTCTACAAATTTAGAGAACAGGTGGGACATATTAGCAGTGCATATTTAACAATATAAGTTACACACATGTTTAAAATATATTAAACTGAAACAAACACAGATATTACAATAAATATATATTATTAAATTTTTAATAATAGACTTCCCAATGGAGAACAAAAACTACATCCATGATGACATATTAATACTGACTGCAAGTGAAATATAATCAATTATTACTTACAAAACGGCCCAGCATGGCCAGGTGGGTGCCCATCACGGCCATGTAGGTTAAGGCGTTAGACTCGTAATCTGAGGGTCAAGAATTCGAGTCCCCTTCACACCAAACATGCTCACCATTTCAACCGTGGGGGCGTTACAATGTTAAGGTCAATCCCACTATTCGTTAGTAAAAGAGTAGCCCAAGAGTTTGCGGTGGGTGGTGATGATTAGCTGCCTTCCCTCTAGTCTTAACTGCTAAATTAGGGACGACTAGCGCAGACAGCCCTCGTGTAGCTTTGTGCGAAATTCAAAAACAAACAAACATACTTACAAAACACAAAAAACTATTAATCACGTGCCATGTGAAACCATACTGTTATCAATTAAATATTCTGTACCTGGGCTTTATTTTAGTCAAAAATACGTTTCGTATTTCATTGAAGTGTCTTATTTTTATGAGGTGCCAAACGTGTAGAACTCAGTCAGTGAAAACCAATTAATATAAAATATTAACTTTCAAACAGAACAAGTTAGTTTATTAAAGTGGAACCAAAATTCAACCTGGCATCGATATTCACGACAGCTAATTAAATACGTTTATCTCAGGTAGTTGTTTAGAAAACTGTTTCTTTAGTTTGGTACACTTACTGTTAAAGAAAGATTCGACCTCAATATTGGAAAAGTTAATAGAAGCCATCTGACCTGAGGGTCGCGGGTTCACATCCCCGTCGCGCCAAACATGCTCGCCCTTTAGTCGTGGGGGCGTTATAATCTGACGGTCAATCCCATTATTCGTTGGTAAAAGTGTAGCTTAATAGTTGGCGGTGGGTGGTGATGACTAGCTGCCTTACCTCTAGTCTTACACTGCTAAATTAGGGACGGCTAGCGTAGACAGCCCTCGAGCAGCTTTGTGCGAAATTAAAAACAACAACAAACAAACAAATCATCTGACCTATTAATTTTAATAACGTTTTTTAGCTAGAATAAACAAACCCAGCATTAATTATTTAAGTCAATAAACGACATAAAAATGTAATTACAAATTAAATCTTCTAAGGCTACTTAGCGTTTTATACCTTGTTTATGAGTTAATATTTAATACGTTCCTAGTAAAATGATGATAGGTGATAATATTTCACTGAATTTAACTTCGTCCATTTCGGTCCTAACCTTATCCTATTGTTCGTTAAGACTAACATATCTCTAGGACATTCATACAGAACGAGCGACTGAATGACATTCAATTCTGATAAACCATAATTTCACATGATACAGATGGCAATTGTAAACGGAAAACTCGATGGGATGAGACCTAGAAGATGTAATGTTCGGTTTTCAGACAGTTCTAGAGTAGAAATTCGTGGATAAAAAAAATTCCCCTTTACAATAAACGTTTTAAAATATTACAGTATACCACATATTGCAAAATTAATAACAGGAACTGAATGAGCAGTAAGTAGTCAAGCACAGAACTACGGAAAGCAGTGCAGAACCACTGACAAACAACATAGAACCGTAGACAAGCAGTGCAGAACCACTGACAAACAACATAGAACCGTAGACAAGCAGTGCAGAACCACTGACAAACAACATAGAACCGTAGACAAGCAGTGCAGAACCACTGACAAACAACATAGAACCGCAGACAAGCAGTGCAGAACCACTGACAAACAACATAGAACCGCAGACAAGCAGTGCAGAACCACTGACAAACAACATAGAACCGCAGACAAGCAATACAGAACCACTGACAAACAACATAAAACCGCAGACATGCAATACAGAACCACTGACAAACAATATAGAACAGCAAACATGCAGTTCAGAACTATTTGCAAACAACATAGAACCGCAGACATGCAGTGTATAACTACTGACAAACAACATAAAACCGCAGACAAGCAATACAGAACCACTGACAACCAACATAGAACCGCAGACAAGCAATACAAAACCACTGACAAACAACATAGAACCGCAGACAAGCAATACAGAACCACTGACAAACAACATAGAACCGCAGACATGCAGTACAGAACCACTGACAAACAACATAAAACTGCAGACAAGTAGTACAGAACCACTGACAAACAATATAAAACCGCAGACATGCAGTACAGAACCACTGACAAACAACATAGAACTGCAGACAAGTAGTACAGAACCACTGACAAACAACATAGAACTACAGACAAGCAGTACGGAGATTAACTCATATTTCTTTTCCAAAACTTGTATATCAATTTTAATTTTTTTCCTTGTTTCGCCGAAATGAAATCGATTTCCAAATTCATCAGCGTGAAAAGTTTTGTTTTTTGTTGAATTTCGTGCAAAGCTACTAGGAGACCATATGTAATAATCTTATCTTATTTAGAAGTGATAGACAATAGAAAAGACAGTCTAAAACATACACCGCCAACTCTTGGGGTACTCTTTTACCAAAGAAAAGTGGAATTGACAGTCGTATTATAATTCCTCGTGACACGTTAGGTAAAGGAATATGCAGGTTATAAGTCAAGTGTTTTAACCACCAAGCTGTATCTTGTCTTTTTCTCTGAAACAAATTATCCGTTTCTTTTGTGGGACACTAAAGTATTTATCGTGTCTCGTGAAGTATAACTGAAGCCACCTTTCTTTAGACATAGATAAATCCTTGAACGAAAAACGAAAAATACAATTTAACAATGAGTAATCTATATCAGCTTTATGCTTTGTATCCTAACAGTGTGTTCAAAATAAAGAAATTACTTAAACAATGCTTTAAAACTATGTATTGTTTTAAGGTTTTATGAGCCCAGAATTTAAATGCAATGGTTCTAATTCGCGTGTCTCCGGTTTATGTTGTACCAATAGACATTTTTTTCACAATAAGTATCCTGACTGAGTACACCCCACCCCACACACCAAAGAATTATATATATATGTCGACTTTAAAAAATTTAACGAAGAATAAGCTAAAACACATCTATCTATGTTCATGTCTTGGATGGATTCTATTGGATTAAAATCTGTGTTCGATTTATCTTTCTCTTTTGCCCACATGTTCCTCATTGAAGCCAGTCGTCAGGCAATTGGACACGCAGTGGGTGGGTACCGTCGTTCATCAATATGTCACCAAGCAGTTGAAAAAGGAGGATTAGAAAAGACTTAGGCCCGAACCTGGAAAATATAGCTTGTGTTTTTTTTATAAGTACGATTTTCTACGGTGCGATAATCGGCTGTGTGAAAAACGTTTCTCTCAACAGACGAATGATATAAATGTGGGAAAAAATTGTCGAGTTGTGGAAACGTGCATTTTTTAGAGTTTAATCTCACAACAAACAAGAAGCTATTCAGTGGGTTAAACACCTTGTAATAAATGGTCAGCAAAATAAATTCATTGCCAGTTGAAGACCAAGAGAATATTCAGATACCTCAATAATATAAAAATATTTTATTTTCATATAAGTTCTAGTAATAATATACAAAATTTCAGTATCTTCAAAAATATTGTAGATTTATTTAGGGCCCGGCATGGTCAAGCGCGTTAAGGCGTGCGACTCGAAACCTGAGGGTCACGGGCTCGCATTCCCGTCGCGCCAAACATGCTCGCCCTTTCAGCCGTGGGGGCGTTATAATGTGACGGTCAATCCCACTATTCGTTGGTGAAAGAGTATCCCAAGAGTTGGCGGTGGGCGGTGATGACTAGCTGCCTTCCCTCTAGTCTTACACTGCTAAATTAGGGACGGCTAGCACAGATAGCCCTCGAGTAGCTTTGTGCGAAACTCAATAAACAATAAACAAACAGATTTATTTAGCTGGGAAGTAAAAGACAAGGCTGCATGATCTCCACCAACAATAACAACAATCAACTCGTAAAATATATAACGGTCTTCAGTTTTGAAAACGTTTGAACAAAAAAAAAGTATACACAGCACAAAATGGGTAATTACATGGATGTATTGGAGTCCTTGACCTATGTATGAAAGATGCATTAGATAATGTCATAAGAAACCCTTGATCTACCGATGGAAGCGGTAAGGGTCGTTAAGTAATGTTATTCAAGTTTTTGACATATTTGACAAAAGAAAAATGGGCCATATGAGACCTAAAATTCCCTGAGTCTTGTTAGTTTGGTCAAAAGTACAAAAAAGCCGATCGTATTTTAAACAGATAGGCTAGAGAAAATAAAACTGGTCACCAACATCACTTGAACTATGTTTGTCTAACGATATAATAGGATTTGACCATTACTTTTACAGGGCACCCATAACTTCAAAGTTTGAATATGTAATATGTGATATGTAATGAAAGCACTCTTTTTAACGAACGAAAGATATGTTCTACTAAACAATGGAGTCTTTGATATAACTGTGGACAATGTTCATACGTGATCACCGTTTGTAATTTTATTTCGCCACGAACAAACGATTAACGTGAAAAATAATATACAAATAGTGCCAAATTTCGTCACAAGTTATGGAAAATAACTCAAAATTATTAACGAAAATTATAGGATTTAATTATTTCTTTGTTTTGAATTTCGCGCAAAGCTACTCGAGGGCTATCTGCGCTAGATGTCCCTAATTTAGCAGTGTAAGATTAGAGGGAAGGCAGCTAGCTAGTCATCACCACCCACTGCCAAGTCTTGGGCGACTCTTTTACCAACGAATAGTGGGATTCATTGTCACATTATAACGCTCACACGGCTGAAAAGACGAGCATGTTTGGCGCGACCGGGATTCGAACCCGCGACCCTCGGATTACGAGTCGAAAGCCTTAACACGCTTGGCCATGCCGGGCCAGATTTTAATTAACTGAAACTAATCTGTCACTATCTACACTTCACATATTTCGTTAGTCCTGAAGTAATTCTTTAGTCGTTTAAGTCTTTAATGTTTATATAAAAACTACGCAGAAAATGATAAGTTATCATAAACAGAAGTACTTGTGCATTGTAACAGAGATATAAATAATACTCTGTAGCCTGTTCGTTGTATTCTAGGTCAGGAAGTAAAAAAGAGTATGTAAATCCTGACACAAAATTTTAACCCTATCAACTGTACATAGGATAAAAAATATCTTGTAGTAATAAACATATACCTTGCTTTATGTTTTAATGATAATTAAGCAATGCATGTGTTCAAATACCAAAAGAGGATTCTTTATTTAACATTTATTTACAACTTAAGCCTTTTTTTACACTGACTGTATAACGTAGGTAATAATAAAGGCCTATTTGTAGCCTAATTCAAGTATAATTCCTGATACATAAAAGAAACTTAAGGCTTAGCGAAAACACTACAAGGTAAATTTTCTTTTGCTTTAGGCCACAACTAAGTGCCTTTAAACTTCTGAATTCAACTATTTTGCTGTCATATCGCTGAAGTTATTCAAAGTATAAAGAATAAATACAAACATTTCTAACAAATCAACATAGATAGCGAGCAATCAACATAAACACCATAGTTTGCCTAAAAACAAACTGATGGCTTTGTTGAAAGGCGACGATCTATGTTGTTACGCACTGCCAAAAAAAGGAACGTGAAACTTGACAAAGGGAATAAGCCGTTCATAGTTAGTGACTAGCTACGACCCGTAAAACACTTGCTGTATGTTTAAATGTTCACTTGCTTCAATGTTCCTTATTCTATCATTTCCACACACACACTTTTAAGCTATGCTTTGTTGCTGCAAGCATTATGTGTTAGATCGATAAAGCCTGATTTATTTCAAAACGTTTGATGCGGCAAGGCAAATAAAGTCACATACATGTAGTACATGTTTAAATAATACTACACGTGTCATAAGCAATAGAGTATAGATTTGATATTTATAATAGTGTACAGGGCATGAAACAGTCATGATCGTACAGTGAATGACCTATTTTACTAGGTGTGGCAAAACCTCACAAAAACGAAGTAGTAAAGATAAAAACAAAAGCATAAATGTGCTTATACCAGCCTACGAAACAAACCAAAACTCAGTAAAATAAATATAATGAAGATGATCAACTTAGCTGAATATGCAGAAACTTCTGAATACGTGTTTACAAAGTGATGAATATGTGGTTTTGAACGAAATGTACTTGCATATTTTAGCCCTAAGTAATAAGAAAAAAACCATATAAATTATATTTAGCATAATGTTCATTCTTCAAGGAAATTACACATGGGTTACGTGTTGTTTGTGTGAAATATTTTGCTAATAAAAAACTAAATTTAGAAAACAAAGCTTGTCGTCAGTTACGTGATAATTACATTGTGCAATCTGTACCATACTCGTTGCATTAGAAGGTTTGATTAAGCCACGTAATCCAAGGATCGCGGGTTCGAATCCCGATCGCACCAAACATGCTCGTCCTCCCAGCAGTGAGAGTGTTATAATGTGATGATCAATCCCACTATTCGTTGGTAAAAGAGTATCCCAAGGGTTGGCGGTGGGTGGTGATGACTAACTGCCTTCCCTCTAGTCTTACACTACTAAATTAGGGACGGCTAGCGCAGATAGCCCTCGAGTAGCTTTGCGCAAAATTCAAAACAAACAAACAGACTAAGCAAAAACATCTAAGGTGATTCTGAATAGAAAAGCCAATATGCAATCCGTACTTCTTGGATAAAGGCTTATCTGACGATATAAGGTTTGTAGCGTTTGATCGAGAAATTTGTGAGAAAAGTTCCAGACAGGCAAAAGCAAGCGTATTATTTATATAGATACACGGAAATATTTCTTAAACCGGTGCCCTTTTATTCAGACGAGAATACTTTTGTTCTTTTTTGTGCTTTATAGCATGCAGTAACAATTTTAAAAATCTGTTGAAAATCTCGTTCCCAGTTTAATTTTAACAATAATAACAATCACTTTCCATTGTACCATTAACACTCCTACGAAAAGTGGGGCCTAATAGGCCCCAGAGCAATTTGAAAGGTTATTAATATTAGGCTAATAATTTTGTATTTAAATGAAATAGCCATTTAAATCCATTAATGAATGGATTAACGAGATTCCCACTGTCCCTATCTACTATCTAGCGAAACCACAGCCAGGGGAACGGGCTTAGAGAAATCAGGACTAGAAACGTCTTTTCGTAGGAGTGTTAAAGGAGTATTTTGCTCTTACACCTTATGATCTGCAATTCTTGGTGAAATTGATATTTCTATCTCTGTCACAACTCCAATCCACACCCATACATATAATGACAGCTGTTCACTCAAGTAAAATGGATTCACTCGAGTAATGTCAATTTCTCAAACTTTCTTTGTATCTTCACCGCCAACCAATGTTTAAAGAAAGGAGAGACACTATATTTGCAACTAATAAAAAAAGAACACCCACCAAACATGATATGGTGTAACCATTTACAATAATTATTCTTTCATTGAATATTAAAGGGAAGTAAGATGGTGCTGTCTTATTCCTGTACGTGTGTGTGGTTTAATGTAATTGTAAAAAAAAAAAAAAATCACAATAAATTGATAACCTAGAAGATCCGAAAACAAATTTTCTAACCTCTTTCATTGCTAGGCAAGTAAATAAAGACATTTGAAGAAAAAAAACAACAACTTAAATATTTAATGGGATCTAAACTCTTGTTGAAGCCGCTTCAATATGGTTTGTTTGTTTGAATTTCGCGCAAAGCTACTCGAGGGCTATCTGCGCTAGCTGTGTAAGATCAGGGAGAAGACAGCTTGTCATCACCATCCACCGCCAACTCTTGAGCTATTCTTTTACCAACGAATAGTGGGATTGACCGTCACATTATAACGCCCCACAGCTGAAAGGGCGAGCATGTTTGGTGCGACCGGGATTCAAACCCGCGACCCCCCGGATTACGAGTCGAACGCCTTAACACACTTGGCCATTCCGGGCCCGCTTCAATATGGAATGTTAAATATGCTTTGAAAAGTGCCTTTAAAACAGATAATTTCCTCCTAGACATTGTAGCTAATAAAGGATTATTGAAAAGGTTGGCTTTTCATGTGTAGCTAAACAGTTTAGTGTTTTTAAACATCTCATCCTAAGCAGACGCTAAAGATGACTACTGATAGTAATCACAGCATGGTTCGAAATGGGCCTGTTTCTATGGTTATTGAACGTTCCTGGATATCGATGTAACCTGGAAAAGTGGCCACAACATTGCAGTGACGCCGAGTAAGAAAAATAAACAGTCTTTCTGATGAATGGGTTCTTGGTTAGCCAGAAGAGCAGGAGGATATACCTACAGTTCATAAACAGTCGAAATTTAGTGTTGCTTTCAAGACCGATAATATCCAGAAACGCCATTTACCTCTTTATCACTCCGCAATGACGTAAGCAACTGCTAAAGAGTGCGTATGTGTGTAATCGATACGCTGCTACTGCAACAACAGTATGGATATTAAAGAGTGTTGTTGTGCGTCCAGTCAGCGTTTTACAATAAATGCGACGTTCATCTGCAAACGTTTTTAACTATTGTCAACAGTATATTTACGTGATTAGTTGACACAGTGCAGCACCAATGATGATAACCACAATGTGTTGTCGCAATTTGTTTTGTTTTCATGTCTGAAAAAGGGTTTCTGCATGAAACGTTGCAAGTAATAATAAAAAAATAAATTGGAACTCGACTCGTAACCTGAGGGTCGCAGGTTCGAATCATTGTTACGCTAAACATACTCGCCCTTTCAGGTGTGGGGGCATTATAATGTGACGGTCAATCTCACTATTCGTTGGAAAAAGAGTATCCCAAGCGTTGGCGGTGGATGGTGATGTCTAGCTGCCTTCCCTCTAGTTTTACACTACTAAATTAGGGTTGACTAACGCAGATAGCCCTCATGTAGCTTCGCGGGAAATTCAAACCAAACCATGTATTTTAACATTTTTGAAAATTTATCTACTATTGTAATGTACTTCAATTTATAGGCAATCAACACGTTATAAATGGCATTTATTTGAATAACAGGTTTTTTTTATCAATGGAAATAATGCATATATAACAAACTCAACAAACATTTAGTGAATTTTTAGGTGGAATAAAAAATTATTAACAAAATCACAAATTAATTAACGTTATAAAATCGTTCACCCCAACTCTATAATCTCGTTGTCCAACAAGAAATCATTACAAGTTTCGAACTTTATAAGAAAGTAAAACTCATGAAAGCGCAGAGGAGATTTGATCCATTGGTGAAGAAAGCACAACTAGGCATTAACTGGAACAAACATTCAGATTGCTGTCTGGGTTTCTGGAATCTTTCTTCACTGGTGGATTGCTAGCTTGTGGATTTCTCATCAAAAAGCAGGTGTAAAACTAAATTTTGGTTTTCGGTTTTGTCCATCGATTGATGTTATTAGTGTTAACCTTACTTACTCACCATATTCTGATAAACATGGTAATTCCCATTAGGTCGTGTATCAGTATGTCATCTTAACTGGTTTTGATGGGGATTGTGGACTATGACCAACTTTTAATTGTCCCTACGTTCCTTTCAACTCTCTTGGTGTCCTTGTATAGTCCGTATAGGATCTTCTCTCGTAACTATATTCGAGAATGTGTCTCATGATGATAAGTTATTGTTGACTTTCAGAATACTTTGTGCATATTGGACATATTTGCACATTTTGAAAGTAAAGTTAGAAAAACAAGATATGAACACTCCACGTGATTGCAATGAAAAACCTATCTCAACCGACGTAAAGACCGGTTAATTTGTTTTTGAAATTCGTGCAAAGCTACGCAAGGGCTATCTGCGCTAGCGTCCCTAATTTATCAGTGTAAGACTAGAGGAAGGCAGCTAGTCATCACCACCCACCGCCAACTCTTGGGCTACTCTTTTACCAACGAAGATTTCGATTTACCGTCAATTCGGTCAATTAAGCTTGATTTTAACGCCCCTACGGCAGAAGGGACGAACATGTTTGGTGCGACGGCGATTCGAACCTGCGATCCTTGGATTACGAGTCAAACGCCTTTTCCCACCTGGCTCTACCAGGTCAATCACTGGTTAAACCAAACGTTTTATTATAATAATTCGGAGCGTAAAAAGTAGAGCGTTTTCTAACTTTATTATCACGTTTTGGTGAATCTGTGTTTCTTTTTTTCCAAGAAAGGCGAATAAAAATCGTAGCGTAAACTGTCATCTTCCGCCCACACAAGATTCATTTCAAGTCTTATTTAGGCTTATCATTCCCCTTTTACATACGTTTCCTTGTTAGCTTTCTAAATCATATTTTAGTTAAGCTATTCATATGTCTTCATTAATAATAACTAATCTATTACTATATATATTTGGCAAAGTATATCTCATCTTGAAATTGCTATCCGTTCATCATTTTTATAAATCCTTTTAGAGAACTTCACAACAAAATATACTGACTTTAGCCGAGCACTTACATTCCTAATTCAAGTTTTCATTTGGCTTCTACGATATATATTTAGTTAATATAGTAAGACAGCAAGAAAATGTTTCTATATATACTCTTCAAAAAACAAAGAAACGCAAAAGGGATATTTTTGTTATTTTAAAGAGAAATATATGTAATAACGTTACAAGCTCAAAGTATGTGATGTTACATGTGTTAAGGCACTGACTGTCAGACCAAAATGACAATAAAAGTTGTGCACTTTGAAAACGGAGGAAAACATCGGTTTTTTCGCCTAAACGCATGCGTGTCCAATAAATTTGTTTGAGAGATCTGCATGTTCTGCAAGTGCAACATGTACAAAATCCCTATAAAAGTGACGGGTTCTCGGTTTCCATATCTCAGTGTTAAGCCACCGACACGCAAAACAGTTACGCCAAGACTGACTGAAGCACAACGCAACAACGCCATTGGTCGCTGGGAAGCAGGCGAATCTCGATCGGATGTTGCCAGAGCTGTGAATGTCTACCCAAGCACCATCAAAAGCCTATGGAATCGTCACCAACAACATGGATCAACTTGTGACCGTCCACGATCTGGCAGATTTCGTGTGACCACGCCCGCACAAGATCGCTACATCCGGTTACGTCACCTTCGGGATAGGACCACCACTGCGACGTCTACTGCCTCAGCCATACCAGGGCTGCGTAGGATTTCCGATCAGACCGTACGCAACCGTCGACGAGATTCTTAAGCCCCATGTGCAACCCATCATTGTGAACGTCAACGACGTTTTTCAACATGACAACGCCCGTCCTCACACAGCCCGACTCACCACTGTCTTCTTGAGACACCACAACATCAACGTTCTTCTCTGGCCCTCCAGATCACCAGATTTAAACCCCATCGAACATCTCTGGGGAGAGTTGGACCGACGTCTGCGACAACCTCAACCGCAGACTCTACCTCAGCTTGCAGCAGTTTGCACGTTGAGTGGACAGCCATTCCACAGGATGTGATTCGTCATCTCATCGCTTCCATGGGCAGGAGATGACAAGCAGCTATTGATGTTCACGGGAGGCATACTCGTTATTCACGTTCAGTGACGTTAAACTTCACTTAGTGAGCGTGGACTTCGCCTTTGCACACTTTGGATGTTCAGCAGTGAATGTGCAAAGTTTCACACATGTCATACAGAACTACCCGGAATAAATTTCTTAACAATATGTCTCAAATTCTGCCTTTTGCGATTCTTTTTTTGAAGAGTATATATAAATCATAGTGTACACCAGCTGTGTTGATACCAACAATACTGATATATATTTAAATCATATTGTACACAAGCTGTGTTGATACCAACAATACTGATATATATTTAAATCATATTGTACACAAGCTGTGTTGATACCAACAATACTGATATATATTTAAATCATAGTGTACAACAGCTGTGTTGATATCAACAATACTGATATATATTTAAATCACAGTGTACACCAGCTGTGTTGATAACAACAATAATGATATATATTTAAATCATATTGTACACAAGCTGTGTTGATACCAACAATACTGATATATATTTAAATCATATTGTACACAAGCTGTGTTGATACCAACAATACTGATATATATTTAAATCATAGTGTACAACAGCTGTGTTGATATCAACAATACTGATATATATTTAAATCACAGTGTACACCAGCTGTGTTGATAACAACAATACTGATATATATTTAAATCATAGTGTACACAAGCTGTGTTGATACCAACAATACTGATACATATTTAAATCATAGTGTACAACAGCTGTGTTGATACCAACAATACTGATATATATTTAAATCATAGTGTACAACAGCTGTGTTGATACCAACAATACTGATATATATTTAATTCATATTGTACACAAGCTGTGTTGATACCAACAATACTGATATATATTTAAATCATAGTGTACAACAGCTGTGTTGATACCAACAATACTGATATATATTTAAATCATAGTGTACAACAGCTGTGTTGATACCAACAATGCTGATATATATTTAAATCATAGTGTACAACAGCTGTGTTGATACCAACAATACTGATATATATTTAAATCATAGTGTACAACAGCTGTGTTGATACCAACAATACTGATATATATTTAAATCATAGTGTACAACAGCTGTGTTGATACCAACAATGCTGATATATATTTAAATCATAGTGTACAACAGCTGTGTTGATACCAACAATACTGATATATATTTAAATCATAGTGTACAACAGCTGTGTTGATACCAACAATACTGATATATATTTAAATCATAGTGTACAACAGCTGTGTTGATACCAACAATACTGATATATATTTAAATCATAGTGTACAACAGCTGTGTTGATACCAACAATACTGATATATATTTAAATCATAGTTGTACAACAGCTGTGTTGATACCAACAATACTGATATATATTTAAATCATAGTGTACACCAGCTGTGTTGATACCAACAATACTGATATATTTAAATATAGTGTACAACAGCTGTGTTGATACCAACAATACTGATATATATTTAAATCATAGTATACAACAGCTGTGTTGATACCAACAATACTGATATATATTTAAATCATAGTGTACAACAGCTGTGTTGATACCAACAATACTGATATATATTTAAATCATAGTGTACAACAGCTGTGTTGATACCAACAATACTGATATATATTTAAATCATAGTGTACAACAGCTGTGTTGATACCAACAATACTGATATATATTTAAATCATAGTGTACAACAGCTGTGTTGATACCAACAATACTGATATATATTTAAATCATAGTGTACAACAGCTGTGTTGATACCAACAATACTGATATATATTTAAATCATAGTGTACAACAGCTGTGTTGATACCAACAATACTGATATATATTTAAATCATAGTGTACAACAGCTGTGTTGATACCAACAATACTGATATATATTTAAATCATAGTGTACAACAGCTGTGTTGATACCAACAATACTGATATATATTTAAATCATAGTGTACAACAGCTGTGTTGATACCAACAATACTGATATATATTTAAATCATAGTGTACAACAGCTGTGTTGATACCAACAATACTGATATATATTTAAATCATAGTGTACAACAGCTGTGTTGATACCAACAATGCTGATATATATTTAAATCATAGTGTACAACAGCTGTGTTGATACCAACAATACTGATATATATTTAAATCATAGTGTACAACAGCTGTGTTGATACCAACAATACTGATATATATTTAAATCATAGTGTACAACAGCTGTGTTGATACCAACAATACTGATATATATTTAAATCATAGTGTACAACAGCTGTGTTGATACCAACAATACTGATATATATTTAAATCATAGTGTACAACAGCTGTGTTGATACCAACAATACTGATATATATTTAAATCATAGTGTACAACAGCTGTGTTGATACCAACAATACTGATATATATTTAAATCATAGTGTACAACAGCTGTGTTGATACCAACAATACTGATATATATTTAAATCATAGTGTACAACAGCTGTGTTGATACCAACAATACTGATATATATTTAAATCATAGTGTACAACAGCTGTGTTGATACCAACAATACTGATATATATTTAAATCATAGTGTACAACAGCTGTGTTGATACCAACAATACTGATATATATTTAAATCATAGTGTACAACAGCTGTGTTGATACCAACAATACTGATATATATTTAAATCATACCAGCTGTATTGATACTAATAATGCTGATATATATTTAAATTATAGTGTACAACAGCTATGTTGATACCAAAAATACTGATATATATTTAAATCATAGTATACAACAGCTGTGTTGATACCAACAATATTGATATATATATATAAATCACAGTGTAAAACAGTTGTATTAATACCAACAATACTGATATATATTTGAGTCATAGTGTACAGCAGATGTGTTGATACCAACAATACTGATATATATTTAAATCATAGTGTTCACCAGCTGTGTTGATACCAACAATACTGACACATATATAAATCATAGTGTACAACAGCTGTGTTTATACCAACAATATTGACACATATATAAATCATAGTGTACAACAGTTGTGTTGATACCAACAATGCTGATATATATTTAAATCATAGTGTACAACAGCTGTGTTGATACCAAGAATACTGATATATATTTAAATCATAGTGTACAACAGCTGTGTTGATACCAACAATACTGATATATATTTGAGTCATAGTGTACAACAGATGTGTTGATACCAACAATACTGATATATATTTAAATCATAGTGTACAACAGCTGTGTTGATACCAACAATTCTGATATATATTTAAATCATAGTGTACAACAGCTGTGTTGATACCAACAATACTGATATATATTTAAATCATATTGTACACAAGCTGTGTTGATACCAACAATACATATATATATTTAAATCATAGTGTACAACAGCTGTGTTGATATCAACAATACTGATATATATTTAAATCACAGTGTACAACAGTTGTATTGATACCAACAATACTGATATATATTTGAGTCATAGTGTACAACAGATGTGTTGATACCAAGAATACTGATATATATTTAAATCATAGTGTACAACAGCTGTGTTGATACCAACAATACTGATATATATTTAAATCATAGTGTACAACAGCTGTGTTGATACCAAGAATACTGATATATATTTAAATCATAGTGTACAACAGCTGTGTTGATACCAACAATACTGAGAAATATTCAAATCATAGTGCACACCAGCTGTGTTGATACCAACAATACTGATATATATGTAAATCATATTGTACACAAGCTGTGTTGATACCAACAATACTGATACATATTTAAATCATAGTGTACAACAGCTGTGTTGATACCAACAATACTGATATATATTTGAATCATAGTGTACAACAGCTGTGTTGATACCAACAATACTGATATATATTTAAATCATAGTGTACAACAGCTGTGTTGATACCAACAATACTGACACATATTCAAATCATAGTGCACACCAGCTGTGTTGATACCAACAATACTGATATATATGTAAATCATATTGTACACAAGCTGTGTTGATACCAACAATACTGATATATATTTAAATCATAGTGTACAACAGCTGTGTTGATACCACCATTCTGATATATATTTAAATCATAGTGTACAACAGCTGTGTTGATACCAACAATACTGATATATATTTAAATCATATTGTACACAAGCTGTGTTGATACCAACAATACATATATATATTTAAATCATAGTGTACAACAGCTGTGTTGATATCAACAATACTGATATATATTTAAATCACAGTGTACAACAGTTGTATTGATACCAACAATACTGATATATATTTGAGTCATAGTGTACAACAGATGTGTTGATACCAAGAATACTGATATATATTTAAATCATAGTGTACAACAGCTGTGTTGATACCAACAATACTGATATATATTTAAATCATATTGTACACAAGCTGTGTTGATACCAACAATACTGATACATATTTAAATCATAGTGTACAACAGCTGTGTTGATACCACCATTCTGATATATATTTAAATCATAGTGTACAACAGCTGTGTTGATACCAACAATACTGATATATATTTAAATCATATTGTACACAAGCTGTGTTGATACCAACAATACATATATATATTTAAATCATAGTGTACAACAGCTGTGTTGATATCAACAATACTGATATATATTTAAATCACAGTGTACAACAGTTGTATTGATACCAACAATACTGATATATATTTGAGTCATAGTGTACAACAGATGTGTTGATACCAAGAATACTGATATATATTTAAATCATAGTGTACAACAGCTGTGTTGATACCAACAATACTGATATATATTTAAATCATAGTGTACAACAGCTGTGTTGATACCAACAATACTGATATATATTTAAATCATAGTGTACAACAGCTGTGTTGATACCAACAATACTGATATATATTTAAATCATAGTGCACACCAGCTGTGTTGATACCAACAATACTGATATATATTTAAATCATATTGTACACAAGCTGTGTTGATACCAACAATACTGATATATATTTAAATCATAGTGTACAACAGCTGTGTTGATACCAACAATACTGATATATATTTAAATCATAGTGTACAACAGCTGTGTTGATACCAACAATACTGATATATATTTAAATCATAGTGTACAACAGCTGTGTTGATACCAACAATACTGATATATATTTAAATCATAGTGCACACCAGCTGTGTTGATACCAACAATACTGATATATATTTAAATCATAGTGTACAACAGCTGTGTTGATACCAACAATACTGATATATATTTAAATCATAGTGTACAACAGCTGTGTTGATACCAACAATACTGATATATATTTAAATCATAGTGTACAACAGCTGTGTTGATACCAACAATACTGATATATATTTAAATCATAGTGTACAACAGCTGTGTTGATACCATACAATACTGATATATATTTAAATCATAGTGTACAACAGCTGTGTTGATACCAACAATACTGATATATATTTAAATCATAGTGTACAACAGCTGTGTTGATACCAACAATACTGATATATATTTAAATCATAGTGTACAACAGCTGTGTTGATACCAACAATACTGATATATATTTAAATCATAGTGTACAACAGCTGTGTTGATACCAACAATACTGATATATATTTAAATCATAGTGTACAACAGCTGTGTTGATACCAACAATACTGATATATATTTAAATCATAGTGTACAACAGCTGTGTTGATACCAACAATACTGATATATATTTAAATCATAGTGTACAACAGCTGTGTTGATACCAACAATACTGATATATATTTAAATCATAGTGTACAACAGCTGTGTTGATACCAACAATACTGATATATATTTAAATCATAGTGTACAACAGCTGTGTTGATACCAACAATACTGATATATATTTAAATCATAGTGTACAACAGCTGTGTTGATACCAACAATACTGATATATATTTAAATCATAGTGTACAACAGCTGTGTTGATACCAACAATACTGATATATATTTAAATCATAGTGTACAACAGCTGTGTTGATACCAACAATACTGATATATATTTAAATCATAGTGTACAACAGCTGTGTTGATACCAACAATACTGATATATATTTAAATCATAGTGTACAACAGCTGTGTTGATACCAACAATACTGATATATATTTAAATCATAGTGTACAACAGCTGTGTTGATACCAACAATACTGATATATATTTAAATCATAGTGTACAACAGCTGTGTTGATACCAACAATACTGATATATATTTAAATCATAGTGTACAACAGCTGTGTGTTGATACCAACAATACTGATATATATTTAAATCATAGTGTACAACAGCTGTGTTGATACCAACAATACTGATATATATTTAAATCATAGTGTACAACAGCTGTGTTGATACCAACAATACTGATATATATTTAAATCATAGTGTACAACAGCTGTGTTGATACCAACAATACTGATATATATTTAAATCATAGTGTACAACAGCTGTGTTGATACCAACAATACTGATATATATTTAAATCATAGTGTACAACAGCTGTGTTGATACCAACAATACTGATATATATTTAAATCATAGTGTACAACAGTGTGTTGATACCAACAATACTGATATATATTTAAATCATAGTGTACAACAGCTGTGTTGATACCAACAATACTGATATATATTTAAATCATAGTGTACAACAGCTGTGTTGATACCAACAATACTGATATATATTTAAATCATAGTGTACAACAGCTGTGTTGATACCAACAATACTGATATATATTTAAATCATAGTGTACAACAGCTGTGTTGATACCAACAATACTGATATATATTTAAATCATAGTGTACAACAGCTGTGTTGATACCAACAATACTGATATATATTTAAATCATAGTGTACAACAGCTGTGTTGATACCAACAATACTGATATATATATTTAAATCATAGTGTACAACAGCTGTGTTGATACCAACAATACTGATATATATTTAAATCATAGTGTACAACAGCTGTGTTGATACCAACAATACTGATATATATTTAAATCATAGTGTACAACAGCTGTGTTGATACCAACAATACTGATATATATTTAAATCATAGTGTACAACAGCTGTGTTGATACCAACAATACTGATATATATTTAAATCATAGTGTACAACAGCTGTGTTGATACCAACAATACTGATATATATTTAAATCATAGTGTACAACAGCTGTGTTGATACCAACAATACTGATATATATTTAAATCATAGTGTACAACAGCTGTGTTGATACCAACAATACTGATATATATTTAAATCATAGTGTACAACAGCTGTGTTGATACCAACAATACTGATATATATTTAAATCATAGTGTACAACAGCTGTGTTGATACCAACAATACTGATATATATTTAAATCATAGTGTACAACAGCTGTGTTGATACCAACAATACTGATATATATTTAAATCATAGTGTACAACAGCTGTGTTGATACCAACAATACCAACAATACTGATATATATTTAAATCATAGTGTACAACAGCTGTGTTGATACCAACAATACTGATATATATTTAAATCATAGTGTACAACAGCTGTGTTGATCAACAATACTGATATATATTTAAATCATAGTGTACAACAGCTGTGTTGATACCAACAATACTGATATATATTGTACAAAGCTGTGTTGATCATACTGTAGTACAACAGCTGTGTTGATACCAACAATACTGATATATATTTAAATCATAGTGTACAACAGCTGTGTTGATACCAACAATACTGATATATATTTAAATCATAGTGTACAACAGCTGTGTTGATACCAACAATACTGATATATATTTAAATCATAGTGTACAACAGCTGTGTTGATACCAACAATACTGATATATATTTAAATCATAGTGTACAACAGCTGTGTTGATACCAACAATACTGATATATATTTAAATCATAGTGTACAACAGCTGTGTTGATACCAACAATACTGATATATATTTAAATCATAGTGTACAACAGCTGTGTTGATACCAACAATACTGATATATATTTAAATCATAGTGTACAACAGCTGTGTTGATACCAACAATACTGATATATATTTAAATCATAGTGTACAACAGCTGTGTTGATACCAACAATACTGATATATATTTAAATCATAGTGTACAACAGCTGTGTTGATACCAACAATACTGATATATATTTAAATCATAGTGTACAACAGCTGTGTTGATACCAACAATACTGATATATATTTAAATCATAGTGTACAACAGCTGTGTTGATACCAACAATACTGATATATATTTAAATCATAGTGTACAACAGCTGTGTTGATACCAACAATACTGATATATATTTAAATCAGTGTACAACAGCTGTGTTGATACCAACAATACTGATATATATTTAAATCATAGTGTACAACAGCTGTGTTGATACCAACAATACTGATATATATTTAAATCATAGTGTACAACAGCTGTGTTGATACCAACAATACTGATATATATTTAAATCATAGTGTACAACAGCTGTGTTGATACCAACAATACTGATATATATTTAAATCATAGTGTACAACAGCTGTGTTGATACCAACAATACTGATATATATTTAAATCATAGTGTACAACAGCTGTGTTGATACCAACAATACTGATATATATTTAAATCATAGTGTACAACAGCTGTGTTGATACCAACAATACTGATATATATTTAAATCATAGTGTACAACAGCTGTGTTGATACCAACAATACTGATATATATTTAAATCATAGTGTACAACAGCTGTGTTGATACCAACAATACTGATATATATTTAAATCATAGTGTACAACAGCTGTGTTGATACCAACAATACTGATATATATTTAAATCATAGTGTACAACAGCTGTGTTGATACCAACAATACTGATATATATTTAAATCATAGTGTACAACAGCTGTGTTGATACCAACAATACTGATATATATTTAAATCATAGTGTACAACAGCTGTGTTGATACCAACAATACTGATATATATTTAAATCATAGTGTACAACAGCTGTGTTGATACCAACAATACTGATATATATTTAAATCATAGTGTACAACAGCTGTGTTGATACCAACAATACTGATATATATTTAAATCATAGTGTACAACAGCTGTGTTGATACCAACAATACTGATATATATTTAAATCATAGTGTACAACAGCTGTGTTGATACCAACAATACTGATATATATTTAAATCATAGTGTACAACAGCTGTGTTGATACCAACAATACTGATATATATTTAAATCATAGTGTACAACAGCTGTGTTGATACCAACAATACAGCTGTGTTGATACCAACAATACTGATATATATTTAAATCATAGTGTACAACAGCTGTGTTGATACCAACAATACTGATATATATTTAAATCATAGTGTACAACAGCTGTGTTGATACCAACAATACTGATATATATTTAAATCATAGTGTACAACAGCTGTGTTGATACCAACAATACTGATATATATTTAAATCATAGTGTACAACAGCTGTGTTGATACCAACAATACTGATATATATTTAAATCATAGTGTACAACAGCTGTGTTGATACCAACAATACTGATATATATTTAAATCATAGTGTACAACAGCTGTGTTGATACCAACAATACTGATATATATTTAAATCATAGTGTACAACAGCTGTGTTGATACCAACAATACTGATATATATTTAAATCATAGTGTACAACAGCTGTGTTGATACCAACAATACTGATATATATTTAAATCATAGTGTACAACAGCTGTGTTGATACCAACAATACTGATATATATTTAAATCATAGTGTACAACAGCTGTGTTGATACCAACAATACTGATATATATTTAAATCATAGTGTACAACAGCTGTGTTGATACCAACAATACTGATATATATTTAAATCATAGTGTACAACAGCTGTGTTGATACCAACAATACTGATATATATTTAAATCATAGTGTACAACAGCTGTGTTGATACCAACAATACTGATATATATTTAAATCATAGTGTACAACAGCTGTGTTGATACCAACAATACTGATATATATTTAAATCATAGTGTACAACAGCTGTGTTGATACCAACAATACTGATATATATTTAAATCATAGTGTACAACAGCTGTGTTGATACCAACAATACTGATATATATTTAAATCATAGTGTACAACAGCTGTGTTGATACCAACAATACTGATATATATTTAAATCATAGTGTACAACAGCTGTGTTGATACCAACAATACTGATATATATTTAAATCATAGTGTACAACAGCTGTGTTGATACCAACAATACTGATATATATTTAAATCATAGTGTACAACAGCTGTGTTGATACCAACAATACTGATATATATTTAAATCATAGTGTACAACAGCTGTGTTGATACCAACAATACTGATATATATTTAAATCATAGTGTACAACAGCTGTGTTGATACCAACAATACTGATATATATTTAAATCATAGTGTACAACAGCTGTGTTGATACCAACAATACTGATATATATTTAAATCATAGCTGTGTTGATACCAACAATACTGATATATATTTAAATCATGTACAACAGCTGTGTTGATACCAACAATACTGATATATATTTAAATCATAGTGTACAACAGCTGTGTTGATACCAACAATACTGATATATATTTAAATCATAGTGTACAACAGCTGTGTTGATACCTGATATATATTTAAATCATAGTGTACAACAGCTGTGTTGATACCAACAATACTGATATATATTTAAATCATAGTGTACAACAGCTGTGTTGATACCAACAATACTGATATATATTTAAATCATAGTGTACAACAGCTGTGTTGATACCAACAATACTGATATATATTTAAATCATACAACAGTTGATACCAACAATACTGATATATATTTAAATCATAGTGTACAACAGCTGTGTTGATACCAACAATACTGATATATATTTAAATCATAGTGTACAACAGCTGTGTTGATACCAACAATACTGATATATATTTAAATCATAGTGTACAACAGCTGTGTTGATACCAACAATACTGATATATATTTAAATCATAGTGTACAACAGCTGTGTTGATACCAACAATACTGATATATATTTAAATCATAGCTGTGTTGATACCAACAATACTGATATATATTTAAATCATAGTGTACAGCTGTGTTGATACCAACAATACTGATATATATTTAAATCATAGTGTACAACAGCTGTGTTGATACCAACAATACTGATATATATTTAAATCATAGTGTACAACAGCTGTGTTGATACCAACAATACTGATATATATTTAAATCATAGTGTACAACAGCTGTGTTGATACCAACAATACTGATATATATTTAAATCATAGTGTACAACAGCTGTGTTGATACCAACAATACTGATATATATTTAAATCATAGTGTACAACAGCTGTGTTGATACCAACAATACTGATATATATTTAAATCATAGTGTACAACAGCTGTGTTGATACCAACAATACTGATATATATTTAAATCATAGTGTACAACAGCTGTGTTGATACCAACAATACTGATATATATTTAAATCATAGTGTACAACCAGCTGATGTTGATACCTGTGTTGATACCACAATACTGATATATATTTAAATCATAGTGTACAACAGCTGTGTTGATACCAACAATACTGATATATATTTAAATCAACAATATACAACAGCTGTGTTGATACCAACAATACTGTAAATCATAGTGTACAACAGCTGTGTTGATACCAACAATACTGATATATATTTAAATCATAGTGTACAACAGCTGTTGTTGATATATATAAATCCAACAATACCAACAACTGATATATATTTAAATCATAGTGTACAACAGCTGTGTTGATACCAACAATACTGATATATATTTAAATCATAGTGTACAACAGCTGTGTTGATACCAACAATACTGATATATATTTAAATCATAGTGTACAACAGCTGTGTTGATACCAACAATACTGATATATATTTAAATCATAGTGTACAACAGCTGTGTTGATACCAACAATACTGATATATATTTAAATCATAGTGTACAACAGCTGTGTTGATACCAACAATACTGATATATATTTAAATCATAGTGTACACAGCTGTGTTGATACCAGCTGTGTTGATACCAACAATACTGATATATATTTAAATCATAGTGTACAACAGCTGTGTTGATACCAACAATACTGATATATATTTAAATCATAGTGTACAACAGCTGTGTTGATACCAACAATACTGATATATATTTAAATCATAGTGTACAACAGCTGTGTTGATACCAACAATACTGATATATATTTAAATCATAGTGTACAACAGCTGTGTTGATACCAACAATACTGATATATATTTAAATCATAGTGTACAAACAGCTGTGTTGATACCAACAATACTGATATATATTTAAATCATAGTGTACAACAGCTGTGTTGATACCAACAATACTGATATATATTTAAATCATAGTGTACAACAGCTGTGTTGATACCAACAATACTGATATATATTTAAATCATAGTGTACAACAGCTGTGTTGATACCAACAATACTGATATATATTTAAATCATAGTGTACAACAGCTGTGTTGATACCAACAATACTGATATATATTTAAATCATAGTGTACAACAGCTGTGTTGATACCAACAATACTGATATATATTTAAATCATAGTGTACAACAGCTGTGTTGATACCAACAATACTGATATATATTTAAATCATAGTGTACAACAGCTGTGTTGATACCAACAATACTGATATATATTTAAATCAAGTGTAATACTGATACCAACAATACTGATATATATTTAAATCATAGTGTACAACAGCTGTGTTGATACCAACAATACTGATATATATTTAAATCATAGTGTACAACAGCTGTGTTGATACCAACAATACTGATATATATTTAAATCATAGTGTACAACAGCTGTGTTGATACCAACAATACTGATATATATTTAAATCATAGTGTACAACAGCTGTGTTGATACCAACAATACTGATATATATTTAAATCATAGTGTACAACAGCTGTGTTGATACCAACAATACTGATATATATTTAAATCATAGTGTACAACAGCTGTGTTGATACCAACAATACTGATATATATTTAAATCATAGTGTACAACAGCTGTGTTGATACCAACAATACTGATATATATTTAAATCATAGTGTACAACAGCTGTGTTGATACCAACAATACTGATATATATTTAAATCATAGTGTACAACAGCTGTGTTGATACCAACAATACTGATATATATTTAAATCATAGTGTACAACAGCTGTGTTGATACCAACAATACTGATATATATTTAAATCATAGTGTACAACAGCTGTGTTGATACCAACAATACTGATATATATTTAAATCATAGTGTACAACAGCTGTGTTGATACCAACAATACTGATATATATTTAAATCATAGTGTACAACAGCTGTGTTGATACCAACAATACTGATATATATTTAAATCATAGTGTACAACAGCTGTGTTGATACCAACAATACTGATATATATTTAAATCATAGTGTACAACAGCTGTGTTGATACCAACAATACTGATATATATTTAAATCATAGTGTACAACAGCTGTGTTGATACCAACAATATATATATATTTAAATCATAGTGTACAACAGCTGTGTTGATACCAACAATACTGATATATATTTAAATCATAGTGTACAACAGCTGTGTTGATACCAACAATACTGATATATATTTAAATCATAGTGTACAACAGCTGTGTTGATACCAACAATACTGATATATATTTAAATCATAGTGTACAACAGCTGTGTTGATACCAACAATACTGATATATATTTAAATCATAGTGTACAACAGCTGTGTTGATACCAACAATACTGATATATATTTAAATCATAGTGTACAACAGCTGTGTTGATACCAACAATACTGATATATATTTAAATCATAGTGTACAACAGCTGTGTTGATACCAACAATACTGATATATATTTAAATCATAGTGTACAACAGCTGTGTTGATACCAACAATACTGATATATATTTAAATCATAGTGTACAACAGCTGTGTTGATACCAACAATACTGATATATATTTAAATCATAGTGTACAACAGCTGTGTTGATACCAACAATACTGATATATATTTAAATCATAGTGTACAACAGCTGTGTTGATACCAACAATACTGATATATATTTAAATCATAGTGTACAACAGCTGTGTTGATACCAACAATACTGATATATATTTAAATCATAGTGTACAACAGCTGTGTTGATACCAACAATACTGATATATATTTAAATCATAGTGTACAACAGCTGTGTTGATACCAACAATACTGATATATATTTAAATCATAGTGTACAACAGCTGTGTTGATACCAACAATACTGATATATATTTAAATCATAGTGTACAACAGCTGTGTTGATACCAACAATACTGATATATATTTAAATCATAGTGTACAACAGCTGTGTTGATACCAACAATACTGATATATATTTAAATCATAGTGTACAACAGCTGTGTTGATACCAACAATACTGATATATATTTAAATCATAGTGTACAACAGCTGTGTTGATACCAACAATACTGATATATATTTAAATCATAGTGTACAACAGCTGTGTTGATACCAACAATACTGATATATATTTAAATCATAGTGTACAACAGCTGTGTTGATACCAACAATACTGATATATATTTAAATCATAGTGTACAACAGCTGTGTTGATACCAACAATACTGATATATATTTAAATCATAGTGTACAACAGCTGTGTTGATACCAACAATACTGATATATATTTAAATCATAGTGTACAACAGCTGTGATTGATATATATTTAAATCATATACCAACAATACTGATATATATTTAAATCATAGTGTACAACAGCTGTGTTGATACCAACAATACTGATATATATTTAAATCATAGTGTACAACAGCTGTGTTGATACCAACAATACTGATATATATTTAAATCATAGTGTACAACAGCTGTGTTGATACCAACAATACTGATATATATTTAAATCATAGTGTACAACAGCTGTGTTGATACCAACAATACTGATATATATTTAAATCATAGTGTACAACAGCTGTGTTGATACCAACAATACTGATATATATTTAAATCATAGTGTACAACAGCTGTGTTGATACCAACAATACTGATATATATTTAAATCATAGTGTACAACAGCTGTGTTGATACCAACAATACTGATATATATTTAAATCATAGTGTACAACAGCTGTGTTGATACCAACAATACTGATATATATTTAAATCATAGTGTACAACAGCTGTGTTGATACCAACAATACTGATATATATTTAAATCATAGTGTACAACAGCTGTGTTGATACCAACAATACTGATATATATTTAAATCATAGTGTACAACAGCTGTGTTGATACCAACAATACTGATATATATTTAAATCATAGTGTACAACAGCTGTGTTGATACCAACAATACTGATATATATTTAAATCATAGTGTACAACAGCTGTGTTGATACCAACAATACTGATATATATTTAAATCATAGTGTACAACAGCTGTGTTGATACCAACAATACTGATATATATTTAAATCATAGTGTACAACAGCTGTGTTGATACCAACAATACTGATATATATTTAAATCATAGTGTACAACAGCTGTGTTGATACCAACAATACTGATATATATTTAAATCATAGTGTACAACAGCTGTGTTGATACCAACAATACTGATATATATTTAAATCATAGTGTACAACAGCTGTGTTGATACCAACAATACTGATATATATTTAAATCATAGTGTACAACAGCTGTGTTGATACCAACAATACTGATATATATTTAAATCATAGTGTACAACAGCTGTGTTGATACCAACAATACTGATATATATTTAAATCATAGTGTACAACAGCTGTGTTGATACCAACAATACTGATATATATTTAAATCATAGTGTACAACAGCTGTGTTGATACCAACAATACTGATATATATTTAAATCATAGTGTACAACAGCTGTGTTGATACCAACAATACTGATATATATTTAAATCATAGTGTACAACAGCTGTGTTGATACCAACAATACTGATATATATTTAAATCATAGTGTACAACAGCTGTGTTGATACCAACAATACTGATATATATTTAAATCATAGTGTACAACAGCTGTGTTGATACCAACAATACTGATATATATTTAAATCATAGTGTACAACAGCTGTGTTGATACCAACAATACTGATATATATTTAAATCATAGTGTACAACAGCTGTGTTGATACCAACAATACTGATATATATTTAAATCATAGTGTACAACAGCTGTGTTGATACCAACAATACTGATATATATTTAAATCATAGTGTACAACAGCTGTGTTGATACCAACAATACTGATATATATTTAAATCATAGTGTACAACAGCTGTGTTGATACCAACAATACTGATATATATTTAAATCATAGTGTACAACAGCTGTGTTGATACCAACAATACTGATATATATTTAAATCATAGTGTACAACAGCTGTGTTGTTGATATTTAAATCATAGTGTACAACAGCTGTGTTGATACCAACAATACTGATATATATTTAAATCATAGTGTACAACAGCTGTGTTGATACCAACAATACTGATATATATTTAAATCATAGTGTACAACAGCTGTGTTGATACCAACAATACTGATATATATTTAAATCATAGTGTACAACAGCTGTGTTGATACCAACAATACTGATATATATTTAAATCATAGTGTACAACAGCTGTGTTGATACCAACAATACTGATATATATTTAAATCATAGTGTACAACAGCTGTGTTGATACCAACAATACTGATATATATTTAAATCATAGTGTACAACAGCTGTGTTGATACCAACAATACTGATATATATTTAAATCATATAGCTGATACCAACAATATATATTTAAATCATAGTGTACAACAGCTGTGTTGATACCAACAATACTGATATATATTTAAATCATAGTGTACAACAGCTGTGTTGATACCAACAATACTGATATATATTTAAATCATAGTGTACAACAGCTGTGTTGATACCAACAATACTGATATATATTTAAATCATAGTGTACAACAGCTGTGTTGATACCAACAATACTGATATATATTTAAATCATAGTGTACAACAAGCTGTGTTGATACCAACAATACTGATATATATTTAAATCATAGTGTACAACAGCTGTGTTGATACCAACAATACTGATATATATTTAAATCATAGTGTACAACAGCTGTGTTGATACCAACAATACTGATATATATTTAAATCATAGTGTACAACAGCTGTGTTGATACCAACAATACTGATATATATTTAAATCATAGTGTACAACAGCTGTGTTGATACCCAACAATACTGATATATATTTAAATCATAGTGTACAACAGCTGTGTTGATACCAACAATACTGATATATATTTAAATCATAGTGTACAACAGCTGTGTTGATACCAACAATACTGATATATATTTAAATCATAGTGTACAACAGCTGTGTTGATACCAACAATACTGATATATATTTAAATCATAGTGTACAACAGCTGTGTTGATACCAACAATACTGATATATATTTAAATCATAGTGTACAACAGCTGTGTTGATACCAACAATACTGATATATATTTAAATCATAGTGTACAACAGCTGTGTTGATACCAACAATACTGATATATATTTAAATCATAGTTGTACAACAGCTGTGTTGATACCAACAATACTGATATATATTTAAATCATAGTGTACAACAGCTGTGTTGATACCAACAATACTGATATATATTTAAATCATAGTGTACAACAGCTGTGTTGATACCAACAATACTGATATATATTTAAATCATAGTGTACAACAGCTGTGTTGATACCAACAATACTGATATATATTTAAATCATAGTGTACAACAGCTGTGTTGATACCAACAATACTGATATATATTTAAATCATAGTGTACAACAGCTGTGTTGATACCAACAATACTGATATATATTTAAATCATAGTGTACAACAGCTGTGTTGATACCAACAATACTGATATATATTTAAATCATAGTGTACAACAGCTGTGTTGATACCAACAATACTGATATATATTTAAATCATAGTGTACAACAGCTGTGTTGATACCAACAATACTGATATATATTTAAATCATAGTGTACAACAGCTGTGTTGATACCAACAATACTGATATATATTTAAATCATAGCTGTGTTGATACCAACAATACTGATATATATTTAAATCATAGTGTACAACAAGCTGTGTTGATACCAACAATACCAACTGATATATATTTAAATCATAGTGTACAACAGCTGTGTTGATACCAACAATACTGATATATATTTAAATCATAGTGTACAACAGCTGTGTTGATACCAACAATACTGATATATATTTAAATCATAGTGTACAACAGCTGTGTTGATACCAACAATACTGATATATATTTAAATCATAGTGTACAACAGCTGTGTTGATACCAACAACTGATATATATTTAAATCAGCAGCTGTGTTGATACCAACAATACTGATATATATTTAAATCATAGTGTACAACAGCTGTGTTGATACCAACAATACTGATATATATTTAAATCATAGTGTACAACAGCTGTGTTGATACCAACAATACTGATATATATTTAAATCATAGTGTACAACAAGCTGTGTTGATACCAACAATACTGATATATATTTAAATCATAGTGTACAACAGCTGTGTTGATACCAACAATACTGATATATATTTAAATCATAGTGTACAACAGCTGTGTTGATACCAACAATACTGATATATATTTAAATCATATATTGATACCAACAATACATATTTGTACAACAGCTGTGTTGATACCAACAATACTGATATATATTTAAATCATAGTGTACAACAGCTGTGTTGATACCAACAATACTGATATATATTTAAATCATAGTGTACAACAGCTGTGTTGATACCAACAATACTGATATATATTTAAATCATAGTGTACAACAGCTGTGTTGATACCAACAATACTGATATATATTTAAATCATAGTGTACAACAGCTGTGTTGATACCAACAATACTGATAAATATATATACCAACAATTTAAATCAAGTGTACAACAGCTGTGTTGATACCAACAATACTGATATATATTTAAATCATAGTGTACAACAGCTGTGTTGATACCAACAATACTGATATATATTTAAATCATAGTGTACAACAGCTGTGTTGATACCACTGATATATATTTAAATCATAGTGTACAACAGCTGTGTTGATACCAACAACTGATATATATTTAAATCATAGTGTACAACAGCTGTGTTGATACCAACAATACTGATATATATTTAAATCATAGTGTACAACAGCTGTGTTGATACCAACAATACTGATATATATTTAAATCATAGTGTACAACAGCTGTGTTGATACCAACAATACTGATATATATTTAAATCATAGTGTACAACAGCTGTGTTGATACCAACAATACTATTTAAATCATATATTTAAATCATAAATCATGTACAACAGCTGTGTTGATACCAACAATACTGATATATATTTAAATCATAGTGTACAACAGCTGTGTTGATACCAACAATACTGATATATATTTAAATCATAGTGTACAACAGCTGTGTTGATACCAACAATACTGATATATATTTAAATCATAGTGTACAACAGCTGTGTTGATACCAACAATACTGATATATATTTAAATCATAGTGTACAACAGCTGTGTTGATACCAACAATACTGATATATATTTAAATCATAGTGTACAACAGCTGTGTTGATACCAACAATACTGATATATATTTAAATCATAGTGTACAACAGCTGTGTTGATACCAACAATACTGATATATATTTAAATCATAGTGTACAACAGCTGTGTTGATACCAACAATACTGATATATATTTAAATCATAGTGTACAACAGCTGTGTTGATACCAACAATACTGATATATATTTAAATCATAGTGTACAACAGCTGTGTTGATACCAACAATGCTGATATATATTTAAATCATAGTGTACAACAGCTGTGTTGATACCAACATTGCTGATATATATTTAAATCATAGTGTACACCAGCTGTGTTGATACCAACAAGCTGATATATATTTAAATCATAGTGTACAACAGCTGTGTTGATACCAACAATACTGATATATATTTAAATCATAGTGTACAACAGCTGTGTTGATACCAACAATACTGATATATATTTAAATCATAGTGTACAACAGCTGTGTTGATACCAACAATACTGATATATATTTAAATCATAGTGTACAACAGCTGTGTTGATACCACCATTCTGATATATATTTAAATCATAGTGTACAACAGCTATGTTGATACCAACAATACTGATATATATTTAAACCATAGTGTACAACAGCTGTGTTGATACCAACAATATTGATATATATATCCAACAGCTGTGTTGATACCAACTGATATATATTTAAATCATAGTGTACAACAGCTGTGTTGATACCAACAATACTGATATATATTTAAATCATAGTGTACAACAGCTGTGTTGATACCAACAATACTGATATATATTTAAATCATAGTGTACAACAGCTGTGTTGATACCAACAATACTGATATATATTTAAATCATAGTGTACAACACAGCTGTGTTGATACCAACAATACTGATATATATTTAAATCATAGTGTACAACAGCTGTGTTGATACCAACAATACTGATATATATTTAAATCATAGTGTACAACAGCTGTGTTGATACCAACAATACTGATATATATTTAAATCATAGTGTACAACAGCTGTGTTGATACCAACAATGCTCATATATATTTAAATCATAGTGTACAACAGCTGTGTTGATACCAACAATACTGATATATATTTAAATCATAGTGTACAACAGCTGTGTTGATACCAACAATACTGATATATATTTAAATCATAGTGTACAACAGCTGTGTTGATACCAACAATACTGATATATATTTAAATCATAGTGTACAACAGCTGTGTTGATACCAACAATACTGATATATATTTAAATCATAAGTGTACAACAGCTGTGTTGATACCAACAATACTGATATATATTTAAATCATAGTTGTACAACAGCTGTGTTGATACCAACAATACTGATATATATTTAAAATGTACAACAGCTGTGTTTATACCAACAATAGTGTACAACAGCTGTGTTGATACCAACAATACTGATATATATTTAAATCATAGTTTACAACAGCTGTGTTGATACCAACAATACTGATATATATTTAAATCATAGTGTACACCAGCTGTATTGATACTAATAATGCTGATATATATTTAAATTATAGTGTACAACAGCTATGTTGATACCAAAAATACTGATATATATTTAAATCATAGTATACAACAGCTGTGTTGATACCAACAATATTGATATATATATATAAATCACAGTGTAAAACAGTTGTATTAATACCAACAATACTGATATATATTTGAGTCATAGTGTACAGCAGATGTGTTGATACCAACAATACTGATATATATTTAAATCATAGTGTTCACCAGCTGTGTTGATACCAACAATACTGACACATATATAAATCATAGTGTACAACAGCTGTGTTTATACCAACAATATTGACACATATATAAATCATAGTGTACAACAGTTGTGTTGATACCAACAATGCTGATATATATTTAAATCATAGTGTACAACAGCTGTGTTGATACCAAGAATACTGATATATATTTAAATCATAGTGTACAACAGCTGTGTTGATACCAACAATACTGATATATATTTGAGTCATAGTGTACAACAGATGTGTTGATACCAACAATACTGATATATATTTAAATCATAGTGTACAACAGCTGTGTTGATACCAACAATTCTGATATATATTTAAATCATAGTGTACAACAGCTGTGTTGATACCAACAATACTGATATATATTTAAATCATATTGTACACAAGCTGTGTTGATACCAACAATACATATATATATTTAAATCATAGTGTACAACAGCTGTGTTGATATCAACAATACTGATATATATTTAAATCACAGTGTACAACAGTTGTATTGATACCAACAATACTGATATATATTTGAGTCATAGTGTACAACACATGTGTTGATACCAAGAATACTGATATATATTTAAATCATAGTGTACAACAGCTGTGTTGATACCAACAATACTGATATATATTTAAATCATAGTGTACAACAGCTGTGTTGATACCAAGAATACTGATATATATTTAAATCAAAGTGTACAACAGCTGTGTTGATACCAACAATACTGACAAATATTCAAATCATAGTGCACACCAGCTGTGTTGATACCAACAATACTGATATATATGTAAATCATATTGTACACAAGCTGTGTTGATACCAAAAATACTGATACATATTTAAATCATAGTGTACAACAGCTGTGTTGATACCAACAATACTGATATATATTTGAATCATAGTGTACAACAGCTGTGTTGATACCAACAATACTGATATATATTTAAATCATAGTGTACAACAGCTGTGTTGATACCAACAATACTGACATATATTCAAATCATAGTGCACACCAGCTGTGTTGATACCAACAATACTGATATATATGTAAATCATATTGTACACAAGCTGTGTTGATACCAACAATACTGATACATATTTAAATCATAGTGTACAACAGCTGTGTTGATACCACCATTCTGATATATATTTAAATCATAGTGTACAACAGCTGTGTTGATACCAACAATACTGATATATATTTAAATCATATTGTACACAAGCTGTGTTGATACCAACAATACATATATATATTTAAATCATAGTGTACAACAGCTGTGTTGATATCAACAATACTGATATATATTTAAATCACAGTGTACAACAGTTGTATTGATACCAACAATACTGATATATATTTGAGTCATAGTGTACAACAAATGTGTGGATACCAAGAATACTGATATATATTTAAATCATAGTGTACAACAGCTGTGTTGATACCAACAATACTGATATATATTTAAATCATATTGTACACAAGCTGTGTTGATACCAACAATACTGATACATATTTAAATCATAGTGTACAACAGCTGTGTTGATACCACCATTCTGATATATATTTAAATCATAGTGTACAACAGCTGTGTTGATACCAACAATACTGATATATATTTAAATCATATTGTACACAAGCTGTGTTGATACCAACAATACATATATATATTTAAATCATAGTGTACAACAGCTGTGTTGATATCAACAATACTGATATATATTTCAATCACAGTGTACAACAGTTGTATTGATACCAACAATACTGATATATATTTGAGTCATAGTGTACAACAGATGTGTTGATACCAAGAATACTGATGTATATTTAAATCATAGTGTACAACAGCTGTGTTGATACCAACAATACTGATATATATTTAAATCATAGTGTACAACAGCTGTGTTGATACCAAGAATACTGATATATATTCATATCATAGTGTACAACAGCTGTGTTGATACCAACAATACTGACAAATATTCAAATCATAGTGCACACCAGCTGTGTTGATACCAACAATACTGATATATATGTAAATCATATTGTACACAAGCTGTGTTGATACCAACAATACTGATACATATTTAAATCATAGTGTACAACAGCTGTGTTGATACCAACAATACTGATATATATTTGAATCATAGTGTACAACAGCTGTGTTGATACCAACAATACTGATATATATTTAAATCATAGTGTACAACAGCTGTGTTGATACCAACAATACTGACACATATTCAAATCATAGTGCACACCAGCTGTGTTGATACCAACAATACTGATATATATGTAAATCATATTGTACACAAGCTGTGTTGATACCAACAATACTGATACATATTTAAATCATAGTGTACAACAGCTGTGTTGATACCACCATTCTGATATATATTTAAATCATAGTGTACAACAGCTGTGTTGATACCAACAATACTGATATATATTTAAATCATAGTGTAAAACAGCTGTGTTGATACCAACAATGCTGATATATATTTAAATTATAGTGTACAACAGCTATGTTGATACCAACAATACTGATATATATTTAAATCATAGTGTACAACAGCTGTCTTGATACCAACAATATTGATATATAAATAAATCACAGTGTAAAACAGTTGTATTAATACCAAGAATACTGATATATATTTAAATCATAGTGTACAACAGCTGTGTTGATACCAACAATACTGATATATATTTAAATCATAGTGTACAACAGCTGTGTTGATACCAAGAATACTGATATATATTTAAATCATAGTGTACAACAGCTGTGTTGATACCAACAATACTGACAAATATTCAAATCATAGTGCACACCAGCTGTGTTGATACCAACAATACTGATATATATGTAAATCATATTGTACACAAGCTGTGTTGATACCAACAATACTGATACATATTTAAATCATAGTGTACAACAGCTGTGTTGATACCAACAATACTGATATATATTTGAATCATAGTGTACAACAGCTGTGTTGATACCAACAATACTGATATATATTTAAATCATAGTGTACAACAGCTGTGTTGATACCAACAATACTGATATATATTTAAATCATAGTGTACAACAGCTGTGTTGATACCAACAATACTGATATATATTTAAATCATAGTGTAAAACAGCTCTGTTGATACCAACAATACTGATATATATTTAAATCACAGTGTACAACAGCTGTGTTGATACCAACAATACTGATATATATTTAAATCATAGTGTGCAACAGCTGTGTTTATACCAACAATCCTGATATATATTTAAATCATAGTGTACAACAGCTGTGTTGATACCAACAATACTGATATATATTTAAATCATAGTTTACAACAGCTGTGTTGATACCAACAATACTGATATATATTTAAATCATAGTGTACACCAGCTGTATTGATACTAATAATGCTGATATATATTTAAATTATAGTGTACAACAGCTATGTTGATACCAAAAATACTGATATATATTTAAATCATAGTATACAACAGCTGTGTTGATACCAACAATATTGATATATATATATAAATCACAGTGTAAAACAGTTGTATTAATACCAACAATACTGATATATATTTGAGTCATAGTGTACAGCAGATGTGTTGATACCAACAATACTGATATATATTTAAATCATAGTGTTCACCAGCTGTGTTGATACCAACAATACTGACACAGATATAAATCATAGTGTACAACAGCTGTGTTTATACCAACAATATTGACACATATATAAATCATAGTGTACAACAGTTGTGTTGATACCAACAATGCTGATATATATTTAAATCATAGTGTACAACAGCTGTGTTGATACCAAGAATACTGATATATATTTAAATCATAGTGTACAACAGCTGTGTTGATACCAACAATACTGACAAATATTCAAATCATAGTGCACACCAGCTGTGTTGATACCAACAATACTGATATATATGTAAATCATATTGTACACAAGCTGTGTTGATACCAACAATACTGATACATATTTAAATCATAGTGTACAACAGCTGTGTTGATACCAACAATACTGATATATATTTGAATCATAGTGTACAACAGCTGTGTTGATACCAACAATACTGATATATATTTAAATCATAGTGTACAACAGCTGTGTTGATACCAACAATACTGACACATATTCAAATCATAGTGCACACCAGCTGTGTTGATACCAACAATACTGATATATATGTAAATCATATTGTACACAAGCTGTGTTGATACCAACAATACTGATACATATTTAAATCATAGTGTACAACAGCTGTGTTGATACCACCATTCTGATATATATTTAAATCATAGTGTACAACAGCTGTGTTGATACCAACAATACTGATATATATTTAAATCATAGTGTACAACAGCTGTGTTGATACCAACAATGCTGATATATATTTAAATTATAGTGTACAACAGCTATGTTGATACCAACAATACTGATATATATTTAAATCATAGTGTACAACAGCTGTCTTGATACCAACAATATTGATATATAAATAAATCACAGTGTAAAACAGTTGTATTAATACCAAGAATACTGATATATATTTAAATCATAGTGTACAACAGCTGTGTTGATACCAACAATACTGATATATATTTAAATCATAGTGTACAACAGCTGTGTTGATACCAACAATGCTGATATATATTTAAATCATAGTGTACAACAGCTGTGTTGATACCAACAATACTGATATATATTTAAATCATAGTGTGCAACAGCTGTGTTGATACCAACAATGCTCATATATATTTAAATCATAGTGTACAACAGCTGTGTTGATACCAACAATACTGATATATATTTTAATCATAGTGTACAACAGCTGTGTTGATACCAACAATACTGATATATATTTAAATCATAGTGTACAACAGCTGTGTTGATACCAACAATACTGATATATATTTAAATCATAGTGTAAAACAGCTCTGTTGATACCAACAATACTGATATATATTTAAATCATAGTGTACAACAGCTGTGTTGATACCAACAATACTGATATATATTTAAATCATAGTGTGCAACAGCTGTGTTGATACCAACAATACTGATATATATTTAAATCATAGTTTACAACAGCTGTGTTGATACCAACAATACTGATATATATTTAAATCATAGTGTACACCAGCTGTATTGATACTAATAATGCTGATATATATTTAAATTATAGTGTACAACAGCTATGTTGATACCAAAAATACTGATATATATTTAAATCATAGTATACAACAGCTGTGTTGATACCAACAATATTGATATATATATATAAATCACAGTGTAAAACAGTTGTATTAATACCAACAATACTGATATATATTTGAGTCATAGTGTACAGCAGATGTGTTGATACCAACACTACTGATATATATTTAAATCATAGTGTTCACCAGCTGTGTTGATACCAACAATACTGACACAGATATAAATCATAGTGTACAACAGCTGTGTTTATACCAACAATATTGACACATATATAAATCATAGTGTACAACAGCTGTGTTGATACCAACAATGCTGATATATATTTAAATCATAGTGTACAACAGCTGTGTTGATACCAAGAATACTGATATACATTTAAATCATAGTGTACAACAGCTGTGTTGATACCAACAATACTGATATATATTTGAGTCATAGTGTACAACAGATGTGTTGATACCAACAATACTGATATATATTTAAATCATAGTGTACAACAGCTGTGTTGATACCAACAATTCTGATATATATTTAAATCATAGTGTACAACAGCTGTGTTGATACCAACAATACTGATATATATTTAAATCATATTGTACACAAGCTGTGTTGATACCAACAATACATATATATATTTAAATCATAGTGTACAACAGCTGTGTTGATATCAACAATACTGATATATATTTAAATCACAGTGTACAACAGTTGTATTGATACCAACAATACTGATATATATTTGAGTCATAATGTACAACACATGTGTTGATACCAAGAATACTGATATATATTTAAATCATAGTGTACAACAGCTGTGTTGATACCAACAATACTGATATATATTTAAATCATAGTGTACAACAGCTGTGTTGATACCAAGAATACTGATATATATTTAAATCATAGTGTACAACAGCTGTGTTGATACCAACAATACTGACAAATATTCAAATCATAGTGCACACCAGCTGTGTTGATACCAACAATACTGATATATATGTAAATCCTATTGTACACAAGTTGTGTTGATACCAACAATACTGATATATATTTAAATCATAGTGTACAACAGCTGTGTTGATATCAACAATACTGATATATATTTAAATCACAGTGTACACCAGCTGTGTTGATAACAACAATACTGATATATATTTAAATCATAGTGTACAACAGCTGTCTTGATACCAACAATACTGATATATATTCAAATCATACTGTACAACAGCTGTGTTGATACCAACAATGCATATATCTATTTAAATCATAGTGTACAACAGCTGAGTTGATACCAACAATGCTGATATATATTTAAATCATAGTGTACAACAGCTATGTTGATACCAACAATACTGATATATATTCAAATCATACTGTACAACAGCTGTGTTGATACCAACAATGCTGATATATATTTAAATCATAGTGTACAACAGCTGTGTTGTTACCAACAATACTGATATATTTTTAAATCATAGTGTTATATCGATAATGCTGATACTTGTTTGAATGATACTGTACAACCTCAAAAGTGATATCAACAATGATGCTATATATATAAGTGATACTGTACAGCATCAGGAGTGATATCAACAATGATGCTGTATATATAAGTGATACTGTACAACATCAGGAGTGATATCAACAATGATGCTATATATATAAGTGATACTGTACACAATAGCAGTCTTCATATCAACAGTGCTGCTATATATTATTTCCCACTCCTTGCACATAGTTTGTTTTCCCATGTGTGCGGAATAAATGTTTTAAAACAACATACTGTGTATCAACAGTAGCCACTAAGTGTTGAACTGGTGATTTACAAGTCTGTTTATTTAGCAGTTGTTAGCACACATAGTCATTAGAAAAGTGCTTGGTTATTGTTCTGTAGAAAGATTAGTGTCCCTGACTGTTGCTGATTTAAGTGGGACTTTTCAACAACTGTGTTGATGCCAACAGCTGCTAGCGCATGCTCATTCATCACAAAAGTACGTAATCGATAATTTATTATAGGAGAGTTGGCATGAACGATTGTCGCTCTGTTTGGCTTCAACAGCTGTTGGGAAACGTATTACTGAATTACAACAGAGATTAATTGGTACTCCTCTTATGAAAAATACACTTCTTAAAGAAGTTGTTTAAATATCTAGTACTGTTTCCAAAGGTAAAATATTGAAACATGTATAAAAATACACTCCTTTAAGAAGTTGTTTAAAAACCTAGTACTGTTTTTAAAGGTAAAATATTGAAACATGTATAAAAATACACTCCTTTAAGAAGTTATTTAAATATCTAGTGCTGTTTCCAAAGGTAAAATATTAAAACATGTATAAAAATACACTCCTTTAAGAAGTTCTTTAAAAACCTAGTACTGTTTTCAAAGGTAAAATATTGAAACATGTATAAAAATACACTCCTTTAAGAAGTTGTTTAAAAATCTAGTACTGTTTCCAAAGGTAAAATATTGAAACATGTATAAAAATACACTCCTTTAAGAAGTTGTTTAAAAATCTAGTACTGTTTCCAAAGGTAAAATATTGAAACATGTTTTAAAAATACACTCCTTTAAGAAGTTGTTTAAAAATCTAGTACTGTTTCCAAAGGTAAAATATTGAAACATGTATAAAAATACACTCCTTTAAGAAGTTGTTTAAAATCTAGTACTGTTTCCAAAGGTAAAATATTGAAACATGTATAAAAATACACTCCTTATAAAGTTGTTTAAAATCCTAGTACTGTTTCCAATGGTAAAATATTGAAACATGTATTTATAAAAAAAACATTAACAATCATTGGTATTTTTTTAATGTATAAAATTAAATATATAAACGTTGATTAATATTTCCTGGAGTAGTTCCGCTCAATAGTGTCATATAAAAGCTTATAAAGTAATTTTCATACATAAGTTTAAGCATATTTTATAAAAGGCTACAGCATTGTAAATCCAAAACTCTCAAACTCAGTAGCTGATTGCTAAAACTCATCAGCGATTTTATCTCAATTCTGCATTACTTTACACTAAGCTCCAATATTGGTGTTAAAATTGTTAGATACTTCAAGCAGTTGCTTTACCAGAATAATATCTGATTTCCGTATGAGCAGTAAGGGTTAGAAATAGTACTGGTTATTACAGGATTAATATGTTCAATCTGTAATAGAGCTATTATTTGTGTTCCCTGTAAATCATGGCGAGTATTATCGTCAAACCTAATTCAAGTGGTTCTCGTTTAATGGTTTACTTTGATTATTTCTAAATGTAATTTCCATTGCTCGTATATACCTCCCTGAGGTTATTAAATATAACCATCATCTAATAAATGTTCAGCTTAGAAAATATTTGGTGAATACCAGTTTGTGATACTGATATGGCTGTAGCCTCAGAAGAAGAAGAAATTGATTAGGTTACACAATTCATGTGAGTAATGAAGGGCCCGGCATGGCCAAAGTGTGGTAAGGCGTTCGACTCGTAATCTGAGGGTCGCGGGTTCGAATCCCCGTCACACCAATCATGCTCGCCCTTTCAGCCTAGGGGTCGTTATAATGTGACGGTCAATCCCACTATTCATTGGTAAAAGAGTAGCCCAAGAGATGGCGGTGGATGGTGATGACTTGCTGCCTTCCCTCTAGTCTTACACTGCTAAATTAGGGACGGTTAGCGCAGATAGCTCTCGTGTAGCTTTGCGCGAAATTCAAAACAGACAAACAGAGTAATAAAGTTGTGAAGCAACTATGGACAGTTTAACGGGAGGAAATTAACCGAATTATTATTTCTATTGAACAAAACACCCACGTGATTGGTCATTATTTTACTATTTGTTGCACAAATCATTCTGGTTTAAAATATTTTTTTTTATGTGACTGGTCTCAGTGTGTGACGATATTTTCAATTAAATTATGTTGTCTGTAGATGTTTACCTTCTAAATAACTCTTTCTTTCTCGAAAGCACTCGGACCTTCTTCAAATTCAATTTGTTGTTTTCTGTAAAAAAATAAGAAACAGCATGATGCGAGTAAATGGGTTCCTGTGTTCTGCAGGTTAACTGTTGTTATCGATCTCCAGAATTTCCCAGTTTTTATCTCTTGTAGTTTCGCAATGCAAGTCTGCGGTCTTTCGATGAATACTTCTTCCTGATTGGTCAAAATCATACCAACATTCTAATATTCAGACCTTCGTACAGAAAATAAATTAGAAGTTGTTGCCTATGATTTTAGGAACGATGCAAAGTTATCTGGAACTATACAATAAAAACACAACAACCAAACTTGATTAATGGAACACAGGTCTTACTCTAGGATATATTTAAAGAAACAGGCCCAAGAAAGTATGAATACTATTACTGCGTTTGAAATAAAGTTTAATAGAATTATAAAACTTTCTTTCCTCTTCATTGCTTTTGTTCATAAACTGCTTAATTTTGCCAAATATTGTACGTAATTACGTTTGCTATCTATCCTTTAATAACGAACATTCGCTCTTTTTTTCTAAACTATAACTCATAATTATGTCTAAGTCTTCAAAAACCTAACTTCCTTTTGTGACATCTAAACATTTTGCATTATTAGAAGTAACCAGTATAGGTCTTATATTTATATACATCTATTGATAATCTTCTAAGAAACTAACAATATATTAACTTGATAAACCAACTTCTAAGCTGTGATGTACAATCTGTAACACCTTGTGTGTTACAAACCTTGTGAAAGAACAATTCTGACACTTTTTTTTTTCATGTGATGTTGTTCTGGTATTTGTTTTGAATTTCGCACAAAGCTACACGAGGGCTATCTGCGCTAGCCGTCCCTAATTTAGCAGTGTAAGATTAGAGGGAAGGCAGCAAGTCATCACCATCCACCGCCAACTCTTGGGCTAATCTTGTACCAACGAATAGTGGGATTGACCGTCACAATATAACGCTCTCACGGCTGAAAAGGCGAGCATGTTTGCCGTGACGGGGATGCGAACCAGCGACCCTCAGATTATGAGTCGCACGCCTTAACACGCTTGGCCATGCCGGGACAGTTGTTCTGCTAATTTCAGAAAAGTTTCACCTTGTTTTTAGAGATGTTTCATTCAGCACCGAAGAATGTTTTTTTAAAATTTGACCTAAATGTCATTCTATATCTGTATAATGTTTTCTGATACAAGAAGTTCGAACTTTGATTTATAAGCTAACTATTAAATGGATATTTCACATCTGTCAGTGCAATTGAATATGCTATTTCCATAGAATATTTCAAAACTGATCCTTATAAAACATGAAATGTAAAATAACACGCAATAAGTTGATGTAATATATGACAAACGTGCACACGTGTTGTTACGCGGTGAAAACGAAATCACAAAAGTTTCATTATCATATTCTTGCACAGCAAACAGAAATTTAGCTTAGATGCCTTATAGGCATCTAATCCACCAATTGAATTGTGTCTTCTCTCACAGCTGCGATATATTATCAGGGGATCGAATTTCTTCTTCAGTGTTATTCATCATCTCGATTCAAAAACACAAATAAACAAATAAATCATGTCTCTTTCTGCGTTTCCAGTTATTACATTTCTTAAAACATTTTAGGAGAACAGCTGGAAAGTTGAGTATCTCTAGTTTAATTAAATCTAAAATTTGATTTTGAAGTAACAAGAACTACACGTAAACGAAAATGTTGTTTTGAGACAGTTATTCTCAATATATTAATTATTTGGTCCACCCGGTGCGTCTTCAGATTTACAAGCCTAAAATCAGGATTTCGATTCCCCTCAGTGGACACAGCAACCAGTCCAATGAGAATTTGCTGTAAAAAACACACGCACATTAATTTTTTTGATTTCGCGCAGTGCTACATCAGAGCTATCTGTGTCCCTGATTTTCAGCTGACAGATTATAGAGAAGGCAGCTCGTCCACATTACCTGCCGCCAACCTTGGATTACTCTTGTTAGACGGAGTAATTGAATTTGACTGTCATTCTTATAACGCACCTCAGCTTTAAAGCCCGGCGTACTAATCACTGGGCTGTATTCAGAACTATTTAAATCAAGACGCTTTGCGTATGATGATTTGTGAGTAATCGCGTACGGAAAATAACACAAAAAAAACGTGAAATCACAAACAACTTAGAAAAACCTATTGGAACAACACATTGGTGGGAAAAATGTTTTATTCATTACTGTTCAGTAGAATTTAAAAGCTTCTTCCGTTTTGAACTAGTACGGAAATTACAAATGCTCTTGCAAATTGAGTTACATACCCAAAGTTTGCAAATAAATAGAGATAAAGTGTCATCCACATAACGGTAGTATTGATTCATAGAAGAATTTAATGGACTAACAAACAACTTCCATCTTCTATCGTATAATAATCGACGTCTTCTGTGCTGTATTAACGTATTTCAACAAATTTTAAGTAAAATGATCAAAAGTTGTTGGGTCGATTTTAACGTTGAGGCAAAAAGCTAAACAGATGAACCATCTACTTTTTGTTCACTTTTTGTGTTCTGATTTAAACTTTGAGATATAGTTATTTATAATTTTTACTTCTGTTAAATCAGAAGCAGAAATGTAACATTTTTGTGTTTTTTATTGTTATTATTATTATTTCGAAGAAGCCATTCTAGTTACTTCAGGAAATAGTTCATTCAACTTTATATTTTCATTTTTTTAAGAAAATGAGTTTACAGGGAGGAAGAAACATTCGAATTCTGTTAGGACTAAATAATTAGCTCTTTGTTTATGGTATCTGTCATTTGACATAATGCATATCGAAAAATGGAACAGTGCCATTTAAAAATAGTGGCTATATGTATATATGTATAATTTAAGTATATAGAGAACGAAAACAAATGTATTTAATTATACACTGTGTAACACGAATTTTGTTCCTGGATAGTATGTGTTATTTCTTAATTGCTTATGTTGTAAAAGTACAGAAAATGGCCATTATTCCCTTCAATCTTTGCTTTTGTGACCTGGATAATTAAATTTAGAAATTAACCTATTTTATATGTAAAAACGGGCAAATTTGCACGTTTTCATTTACATAAGGTGTGAATAAAACAACATGTGTATCAAGATTTACATGTATTTACACTAAAGTTATACAAAAATGTTTAGAGGTGAACAGTTTTTCACGAATTGCGACTGTAATCCAAATCACTTTCACATATTAGCTCTTAAATATAGTTTCCCACGATGATTTCGTTATATATGGTCCTTGGTAGGGGCGTTCAAAGTCTAGTCTCGTATATCTTGGTAGAAGCACTGGCCTTGCTCCTCTAGGTATGTTCCCGTGTTCTCCTTGAATTTATCAAGATGAGCGTCAAGGATATGGACTTTCAGGGACATCCTGCAGCCTATTTTGCCGTAGTTCTTCAAAAGAGTTCCACATAATTTTCGGCCTTGTGATTGCCCAAGAAGTCCCAAACCACTACGACATAGCTGCCCCAAGCTTTTTTCCTTCCTGCTGGGCTTCTTGGGGAATTCTGTGTACTCCAGAATCTTTTTTATTTGTGGTCCAACGAACACATCAGCTTTCACCTTTGCCTCAGACAACTTCGAGAAGATGTCTCTAGGATACTTGAAGGCTGCAGACTACTTGTCAAGAATTATGACAAATTGTTTCATAAGATCCAATTCTATGTGAAATGCTGGGAACAACACCTTCTGGAGGTCCACTAGTGGCTCTTACTTGACATTGTGCTCCTCCACTGGTCCGTTGTGGCCAGTGTTTCCTGTTGTAGTGCGCTGCAATGTCCATGCTGTCCCAAAGACAAAGATAACTGAAACTTGGAGACCCATCAGGAATGCCATCATTTTGAAGTTTCCAATGACCTCCCAGCCATTTTCATCATACTTCAAGGCTTTTAGCAAGGTCTTGACGTTGTTGTATTCCTCTTTAAGGCTCAACGAATGACCCAGGGGAAGATACGGATACTTATTCCCGTTATGAAGCAACACAGCTTTGAGGATTCTGGATGAGCTATCAATGAAGATGCACCATTCGTTCGGATTACAGGCAATTCCAGTTGCCTCGCACAGACCAGATACATTATAGCAGAAGCAGAGCCCATCTTGACAAGTGAAGAAGCTTGAAAAATGTCAGTGACGCTTCCTCTGACTTGCGACGTGCACACTTTCATCTAACAAATCCCACTATTTGAGCCTAGATGTCAATAGCTCGATATTTGACTTTCTTAGGCCAAGATCTCTGATCAAGTCATTGAGGTTTCTTTGGCTGGGGTAGTATGGGTTTCTCGCACAAGCTGCACCTCTGTATTTGTATTCTGGATCTTCAACGTCTACCTCCTCTTCTTATTTTCTGCTCTCTTCTGAGGATGGCTGGTTTCTCTCTGGCGAAGTGGGTACAGGGAGCTTAGGGCAGTGTGACACTGGGTTGATGGATGATGGAAGGTCTGGATGCATGATACCAGATGCATTATTGCCAACCCGACATTTGGAAGGGTTCACCATGCAGAAGTAGCAATTGTTTGAGTGGTCAGTTAGCTCAGCCCAAATTCTTGGAATAGCGAACTTCATGGCTCTCTTTTACCTTCTGTACCATCCTACAAAAGAACAAAATAAAACTGTTATTATGAAGAATAATTTTTTTATCCACAACTAATATGTAAATGGCTCATGCAAAATATTTTATATGTGATATTTTTTCTGTACTATTGGAAAATGAAAATAAATTAAAAGACATTTAAATTTTAAAAGGTCTAATTTTTGTTTAATATAAAATATTAGTATTCAAGCAAGCAAAAATTGTCTGTTTTTCCTTCTAGTGTTTTTTGTTTTTTTGCAGTGCTCGCAGGTAAAATGAGGTGCCCAGGGTTTGTCTTCATCTCCAGGAGGCTTTGTAGGCTTCACACATTTTAGCAGATGCTGTCAGAGAATACTTTTTCGCTTTAGTCTTGATAAATTGGCTACATACATAGCAGAATGCGTCTGGAGAATGCTTGCAGCTTCTTGATGCCATCTCTGATAAAATCAGATAGGTCTACGTGTTCACTTAAACAGCTAGAACTAAACTGGACTGGTGAGCCTCTGTATATATATTACTATGGAGAGTTCTAGAAAATTCTAAAAGGTTCTTAAAAGTTTCTCGTAAGTTCTACAGCATTTTAGAAAGTTCTTGAAACTTCTTGTAAGATCGAGAAAATTCTCTATAAGCTACTCAGCGCTGAATCTACCTAGAATGTTTTGGAAAATGGGTAAATTTGAAAATTTCATTACCCAGGTCACAAAAGCAAAGTTTGAAGAGAAAAATAGGTCTTTTCCATTTACTTTACGCATAAGTAATTGGGAAATAACACTTTGTGCCCAGGAACAAGATAAAGCAACAATTTTGTTACATAGTGTTATGTTTCATCTAAGGTTTGGATATGCTATATAAAACTCACGCTATCCTTCGTTTTGATGTAATCTGTTTCATAAATTGTTTGTAGTTTACTCAAATAATTACACACACACAGATATAAAAACAGATATATAAATATCGAATAAAATGCCAGTATTATTATTAATTAATACAATAAATGAGTGTTGTGAAACTCATAAATACTCGTGTTGTGTTCCGTAACCCCGACAGTCAAATGTATTTTATTTAGTTTGGTTTCTTTTGAATTTCGCGAAAAGCTACACGAGGGCTATCAGCGCTAGCTGTCCCTAATTTAGCAGTGTAAGCTCAATTATTGAGCTACTCTTTTACCAACGAATAGCGAGAGTAGCCGTTACATTATAACGCTCCCACTGCTGAAAGGGCGAGCATGTTTGATGTGACGGGGATCCGAACCCGCGAGCGCCTTAACCACCTGGCCAGGCCGGAGCCTTTATTTTATTTTACTTAGATCTGATTTATTTTTATTCACATATTTTTAAATTCAACCACTTGCTACTTTCAGTTTATTTCGTGAATATATCTTTCTTCTAACAAACATCCTTTAAGAAACCTTTGTTTATCTCACTAATCTATATCTGTCGAACCTGTATTTTTCATTTCCTTTCACCCACCTACGCTGGTTTCTGCCAACCCTGTGTTTTAGTATCGTTCCATCCTCGCGGAAGTATGTTGATTTTTAGTTATCCACCAATTACGAAATGGTTTGTGAACATTATAACCAATACTTTTTCACGGATTTGAATCCCCGTCGCACCAGACATACTCGCCCTCCCAGCCGTAGGGGCGTTATAATTTGACAGTCAATCCCACTATTCGTTGGTAAAAGAGTAGCCCAAGAGTTGGCGGTGGGTGGTGATGACTAGCTGCCTTCCCTCTAGTCTTACACTGCTAAATTATGGACGGTTAGCGCAGATAGCCCTCGAGTAGCTTTGTGCGAAATTCAAAACAAACAAACAAACAAACACATTCTTCTTTCTTCTGGTTGAGAGCTACAGCAATTTGAAACCATTAGTTCTCATCAGAAAACACCAGACCATATTTTGAATTTTTTTTACAAATTGTAATATCTTATTTGACACTTAAAATATTAAATTGTGCTTGCAGAAACGAAACATGTAGGAAATATATAATTTCAACATTACTTGTTATGTTGTCCTTGGAGTGATCTCGACATTGAGTTGTCATGGTAAACAAAACAAGCTTCAAGAAACTGAGATAAAACAAACAACATGCATTTTCAAAGATAGCACTTAGAGATTTTCCCAACCTTTGATGTACGACTGTATATTGGTTTGTTTTTTGTTTGTTTGTTTTTGAATTTTGCACGAAGCTACTCGAGGGCTATCTGTGCTAGCCGTCCCTAATTTAGCAATGTAAGACTAGAGGGAAGGCAGCTAGTCATCACCACCCACCGCCAGCTCTTGGGCTACTCTTTTACCAACGAAAAGTGGGATTGACCGTCACATTATAACGCCCCCACGGCTGGGAGGGCGAGCATGTTTGGCGCGACTCGGGGATGCGAACCCGCGACCCTCAGATTACGAGTCGCACGCCTTAACACGCTTGGCCATGCCGGGCCAAGCTGTATATTGGTTAAAAACAATTGCTCACATTTGTTTCAAATAAAATAAAAACAGGAACGTTTTGTATTATCATTCCTTAAAGATGGTCAATGGCAATTGAACATTCACCGAGGAAGCGGGCTCTGCATGGCCTGGTGGATTAAGGCGTTCGACTCGTAATCTGGGGGTCGCGGGTTCGCATCCTCGTCGCGCCAAACATGCTCGCCCTTTCAGCCGTGAGAGTGTTATAATGTTTCGGTTAATCCCATTATTCGTTGGTAAAAGAGTAGCCCAAGAGTTGACGGTGAGTAGTGATGACTAGCTGCCTCCCCTCTAGTCTTACACTGCAAAATTAGGGACGGCTAGCACAGGTAGGCCTCGTGTTGCTTTGCACGAAATTCAAAAGAAACCAAATCGAGGAAGCTTCCCCAACGTGAACAATAACACGAGTGAAGCTTTATGAACATAATAAAATGATTCTTTTTTAGCCTGAAGAATTGATGGAAGAAGAAACTAGTATTAAATATATTAATACATGGACAATAAATATCTGTCATGATTCTTCAGACAAAGCGCTGACAGTAAACTTCATCCAAACCAAAAACTAGAAGGATAAAACTATGAAGTATTATTTATGTCAAGAAAATGCTTGGTGAAATCCAAATTACGGAACTACCCAGGCTCGAGTCTAAATTTTTTTCACAAACTTTCAATGTACCACCGATGGTTTGTTCCTTACCAATCAAATAAACAGTGAATGTAAAATCATAATACTGGCCTTTCTTTAACCGAATGAAATATTTTACTTCGTTGATTTTAACCTCTTTTCTATGTTTCTACTCTTTTTATTTTGAGAATCAAAATCTTTAACACTTGTTCTGTTTTATGTTCTTATAATAAGATGTATTTAAATCAAGTGAAGTTTGTTATACATATAGGACCAAACAATTGCATGAGTACTTAAGATAGTAATATACTAACATTAGAATAGAAATATTAGATAATAAAAAACTGAATAATAATAAATATGAAAGTCATCCCAATAACTTAGCATTTACACTCAAAACATGTATAAAATGCTGTGTTAAAAAATGGTCAAATATGGATGAATCGAAAGATCCAAGGTTCTAGTCTCGATGTATAACTGAACACTTTCTCATGGAAGGAGAAGAAGCTCTTTATAAGTGTGACAGTCAGTCACGCTATCTGGTTAGTACCCATATGGGCGGAATGTCAATGAACTGGCCGCTCTCCCTCCGGCCAAGAGATCAAACTTGTGGCTCTTCGGTTTATATGTTACGTAAAGTACCGTTCTGATTAAAAGTACCAAAAAAAGCGCTCATACGCATGTAACAAAACAACATGAAAACTTTATAAGGTCGTTCTAGGTTTTATTAACAAATGTTTCCACAAGCAGACTAAAGAATATTTTGTACCTGCCTACATTAATAATCTAAATAAGTTATGTAGATTATGTTGTTTGTGATATATATGAATTTGTAGTAATATAATTTGTTTATGTATAATTCTTTTGTTTGTGATATGTATATATATATATATATGTGTGTGTGTGAAAAGCAAATAACGTTTATAGTTTTAATTTCAAACTGAAAATAAATGTGGGCCACATAATTAACATAACCATTTTTGTATGTAAATTTAGAATCAATGTCCTCCAAGCTAAATACTTTGATAATAACACCAATATTTTAGTTTTAAATTGACCCCCCCTGTATTACATGTACTCTTATATGCAAAGCGATATGCGCTTTTTTATTCTCAAACAAAATATTTTGCAATAGCTGGGACTCCTGATTATAAAAATGACACTAGCTACCTGTTTGTCACTGATGAGACTGAAATACTGGAAAACTCTTGTCACATTAATAAGCAAGTCAAATTTTAACAACAACGTGTATTATTTCTTTATGTCGTGCTTTCAGTCACGCATTGCGAATATTAATAAATGGCAAGAAATACACCTTTCTGTGGCGTACTTTACGAAATTGTGATTGTTACATATATATTCATGGATGTTCATTGCTGAAACGTTTGGTATTTTAGCGAATGAACATTATCAACTATCTGGTAACCTGGATATTTAGGATATGTATTACTTTCGGAAAATAGGAGTACAAAATTAGCTCAAGTCGATTTCGTCTCATGACATTATAGAATTGAAAAGAAAAATAATAGCACTGCTCGAAAAGTGTAACAAACTACAGTTGTTTTGGAAACGAACAGTTAAATTGCGATATATGAAGTCACTTAGTAACAGACAACCGACAACAATAAGAGAGTAATGGTTCTATTGACTTGGGTTTGTTTGTTGTTTTCAAAAGGAACAGTTAAAATGCGTTACAGAAGTCACCTAGTAACAGACAACCGACAACAATAAGTCAGTGATAATTTTATGACTGAGGTTTGTTTACTCTGTTTTGAATTTTGCGCAAAGCTGCACGTGAGCTGTCTGTGCTAGTCGTCCCTAATATAGCAGTGTAAGACTAGAGGGAAGGCAACTAGTCATCACAAAGTTTTTAATCCATGTGCAGAATAAAGTTTTTCACGTGCACAAGTATGAAGGCAATGTGTGAATGTGTGAGGTGGGTAATTTCAGATCATCAGTCCTATTGGATCATTAAGTCGCTTTGCAATTCCACCAGTTTGATATTTTGGCTTTAGACTTATGGAATGCCGGGATTATTTATACCGTCAACTCCTCAGTATTATTAACGACGTGTACGGCTGAAAGAATGAAGTGCGCCGCACTCGACTGGTTCTTGTGCGGCCACGCAGCCTAGAGGGAACACAGACCAACATCATTCAGCGCCTATTATTTTACCAAGGAATAATTGGACTGACTAAAACATAATAACGCTCCTTGGCTGGAAAGGCGAGCATAAGATTCGAACCCGTGAGCAGCAGATTGAGAGACAAACGCCTTAACCACCTGTTGCAAATATTTCAAAATTCTCTGTCATTTTCATGTGCCAAATTACACTTTCTTAACTTATTAAAATAGAATTGTGTAAAATAAGTGGAGCGGGTATTGAATGATTGGGGCAGGATAAAATCCTAAGTATCTGATTAAAAAAAATACTTTTTAACAGACTAAACATGTGCCAATGTTATTAGTGTACGGCTCCCAGCGGCTCAGCGGTATGTATGCGGAATTACAACGCTAGAGCCCGGGTTTCGACCCCCGTGGTGGGCAGAGTACAGATAGCCCATTGTATAACTTTGGGCTTAATAACAACAATCCGGCCTTAACTATTAAGTAACATGCCCGTTTGTTGCTAGTACTTTGAATATTATTACCCGAACAGAGAAAGATTCTGAAGGATCACCTAACGAAATATTAAGCATTATTTGGTGTTAAAACAAACTGTTGGTGTGAACTTGTTTTGTAGTCACTATGAGATAAAAGCTAAACACTGGATGGGTGAAGCGAAGAAAGAGTGTCATTGGCCATTATTCAGTTGTTCACATTATATAGTCATTATATGATAGAGGTTCAGCTTATCTCTTTTTGGTTCACTTGTATTTAGGGTTACTGATGAGGAATGTAAACTAGTATATAAGTCGATAATAACACACGTTGATTATCGTGTAGATTGAACTGGACCTCCTGTGAACCTGGTCAGGCATGACCAGGTGGTTAAAGCATTTGACTCGTAATCCGAGAGTTGTGGGTTCGAATCCCCGTCACATCAAATATGCTCGTCCTTTCAGCTGTGAGGTGTATTATAATGTAACAGTCAGTCTCACTATTCGTTAGTAAAAGAGTAGTCCAAGAATTGGCGGTGGGCGATAATGACTAGTTGCCTTCCCTTTAGTCTTACACTGCTAAATTAGGGATGGCCTGCGTGTATCTTTGCACGAAATTCAAAATTAATCAAATATTTTAGAGACTGATATCGTAAAGCAATCAACGTAACCCGATTGTTTTTAATCGTTACATACTGATTATGTTTATTTGTTCCCTTATAAAACAGGATGTGAACTCATTTTAACGTGTAACAAAATCTCATCTTTTTTTTTAAAGTGAAAATTAAACATTGCTGACATTATGTCCGCCACACGAAATCGAACTCAGGAGTTGAGAGGTTGAAAACCCTTAAACATACTGCTTTCTCACCAAGAGACCGAAACTTCAATAACAATTTATTTGAATCTAAGCTTTCTTCCATCGTTTCTCGATGGTAAACACTAACATTTTGGTTTCGGTACCCGCTTTTAGACAGAGAACAGACAGATGTTTTATGGCATAACTACATTCTCTAAAACAAGGCAAACAAATGTATCTCAGAACGACTGGTATGAATATTAAAACTTTTACTAAGTTAAAGCAATTACATAAATTGTGGCTGTGTTTATTTTGTTTATTAATATGTTAAGTTTTTGTTTTGTTTCATGTGCTGAGTGCCTGGGAATGTATAGTCCACTATGGGTGATTTTTCTGTGGATTTATCTTTTGAATTGTATATCAGTTCCAGTGATCTTAATGTTAAGAAATCCCATTTGGTTAGTGTGTTCTTTTTCCATTCACAGATGAACTTTATGATGAAGTGTAAAGAGTTAACGTAGTTGATAAAACTAGGTGTGTGTTCTGTAGATGTGAATCCAGCAATTGTATCATCAACATATCTGAACCAGTATAGTGGTGGGTGTAAGGCTGAACTGATCGCTTGAGATTCAATTTGTGTCATAAAAATGTTGACTAAAACTGGTGACACGGGATTCCCCATACTTAGGCCATTTATTTGTAGGTAGTTTTGGTCATTGAACATAAAGGCAGTTGTGGTAGTGAATTCTATAGGGGTTGCTCATTGGTTGGTGGGGATGTGTATCAATGGGTTGGGGTCTTGGATATAAAGTTCTAAAGCTATCTTGCAGGCTTCAGTTGTTGGGACTTCTGCGAAGAGGGAGATTGCATCACAACTGGCCATTAAGTTTTTATAGTTTAGTTGATTAAGAATAGATTTGAAGTTAAAATAGTCTTTGAAAATGGAGCCGGCTGATGTAACATATTTAGAAAATACCTGCGCTATATATTTACTGAGGTTGTAGTTATATGATTCACAGGTTGACATTATGGGTCATAGTGAACAGTCGGGTTTGTGAGATTGGGGTGCTTACTGAGGTTGTAGTTATATGATTCGCAGGTTGACATTATGGGTCATAGTGAACAATCGGGTTTGTGAGATTTGGGGTGCTTACTGAGGTTGTAGTTATATGATTCACAGGTTGACATTATGGGTCATAGTGAACAATCGGGTTTGTGAGATTTGGGGTGCCTTATGGGTTTGGTATGCATAAGTTGGTCCTGCACCGGTAAGAATAAATGTTTTCTGATATTGTGTTGTTTTTTCATTTGTAGTCGTATTTTGTTTAACTGTTTTTTATGTGTTTTTGTTGGATTTGTGCATATTAGCTTAAACTTGTTTGTATCTGATAAGATGTTTATTTTTTTTAATGTACTCATTTGTGTTCATTATAACTATAGCATTGCCTTTTAGAATTTTGATGTTTTTGTCTTGTTTTAAGTTGTTTATAAATTTAATATCGCATCGTGTTAGGTTATTTTTTGTTTTATTTTCTGTGAAATTATGTTGATGGTTTTGTGTGAAAATTCATTGAAAACATTGTTGAAGATACTGTTTCGAGGTGATACGGGGAAATATATGTTTTTAGTCCTAACTGGAAAGACGGATTGTTGGTTGTCGATGGAATTGTTGTTGAAGTTGTCTTCTTTCTGGTGGTTGTTTTCCGTTGTTTTGTTGGTGTTTTCGGTTTGAGTAGAATGGATTTTCAACCACGTTAATTCTATACACTCCAACATTACGTTCGCCTGTAAACAGGAAAAAACCAACCGAATAGCATTTCTTAACCTCAAGATTACTAGAACCGATACACAATTCAAAACAGAAATCCACAGAAAAAAATCACCTACACTGGATTATACATTCCCTGGAACTAAGCACATGAAACAAAACAAAAAACTCAACATATTAAGAAACCATATAAACACAGCCACAAAACTATGTTTACCCGATAAAATTAGAGATGAAATCAAACAAATAAATTGGCACTTCATCAACATCAACAAATTTTCTCCAAAAACCATTGAAAAAATCATACACACACATCTAGACAAACAACATTAAATCTCATGATACAACAAACTACAAAACCTTACACTGCTGCATATCACATGTTTCCGATATCAGTGAAAAAATAACCAACATTTGGAAAAAAAAACTTATAACAAAACATAACATTCCAGTAAACATCAAATTTATTCAAAAACCAGGTACAAAACTAAAGTTCATACTACGTAAAAATTACACTGACAAACACAACACCAACATTATTTATAAAGTACAACGCAACAACTGCCACGACTTCTATGTCGGAGAAACAAGCAGACAAATGAAAACCACATTCAAACAACAACAAAAAACACCTTAACATGTTTTTGAACACTACAAATCAAATAAACACAACATAACCATAGAAAACACCCAGATACTAAGTAGGGAAACAAACATAAACAAACGCAAAATCAAAGAAGTCTTACTTATACAGCAATTAAAAGCAAAATTAAACCAATATAAAGGAACACCTTTATACCTACACCAATTAATAACCTAACATCTAACTGCAACGCCCCCTACAATCCCGTACCCGTTTATACTCTCGTCCCTGAGACATGTGTCCGGCAACGGTCACTTCCAAACTTTCTCTTTCTTAACCTGCATATGACCAAAGAAAGTCGAAGCGTTGATCTCGGTTTTATTTTGGTAAAAGTATTAATACCGATACCAGCCGTCCTGAGACAAATTTTTACTTCAAGTGGGGTTCTCGTCATCACGAAAGCGAACAAATAAACTAAATATATCAGGAAATCAATAACTCTCATTTCCTTGAGAAAAACTAAGGTTAATCTATGCCACTACTCTCACGAAGAATGTTGAAAGCGAAAATTCGAAGTGGTTATTTTTTTCACTGAATAAAGGCCTCTCTCCCTATTTTCTACTAATTCTACTAACACTCTAGTGTGCGTTATACCACACTATGTTTTTCACTAATTTTCTATTTCTTGTTCAATTTCACTGAAACCCTCACGACAGCAACTTGTGCTAGCTGTCCTTCATTTTGAAGAGATAGATTTGACGAAACGTTGTTAGTTAATACCACTCTTTTAAATAATGAGATCTGACTTTTAGTCTTATAACGCACTCACGGTTCTCTTCTAAGTGCGGAGCGCGTTTCTTGTTTTTTGACGATAACAAGACGCGAACGATAGAATTTCAGCTCCTCAGTCTGGCACACTGACAACTAAACGCCCGTATCACTAATAACGAGCTACTATGTTTCTCAGGCCCGGTTTGGTCAGGTGGTTAAAGTACTAGGCTCGTGATCTACTGGTCGGGGATTCGAATCCCCTTACATCAAACGTACTCGCCCTTCAGCCGTGGGGGCATTATAATTTGACGGTCAATTACATTATTCGTTGGTAAAAGATTAGCCCAAGAGTTAGCGGTGGGTGATGACGACTAGCTGCATTCCGTCTAGTCTTACGCTGCTAAATTAGGGACGGCTCGTGTAACTTTGCGCAAGATTAAAAACAAACAAACAAACTGTGTGTCTCAGAAGATTCGAGAAAGAAATGTCAGCTCCTTAGAAGAAGATTATCTGGTTAGTGATGGTATCAACTGGCTGGTCATTTTATTTATCCTATTGTCATGTGAATGGACAAAATGGTCAACGTGATCACCAGTGCAAGAGATGGAAGAGGCTTACTGGCTTTGTAGCTTTTCTGGTACAAAAGCCCAAAAAGTAATAAAATACTGAATCTAAAAGTTCGGACGTCATAAAAAATACTAGTGCGGTAGGATGATGTTGGCTCCTTTATAAACTGAAACGATTTTCCGAGGAGGTATTAAAATGGAAAGAATAAAAGTAATCAAACTTTACTGTCTCTTTGTCTTTACAAGTTTTTGCGCAACGCTTCACTAAATAATTTATACTTTTAAATTGATCGAATAGATGACCAATTAACCAACACCACCCACAGCCAATTATTGACCAACTTTTCTGTGATCGAGGTTTAACTGTTACTTATATATAGTGGAGCGCCATTAAGCCGCGGGCCAGTAAACCGCGAAATCGCTTAAGCCGCTGTAGCAAGTCTTGTGAGCGATGTGAGCGAGGATTATCGCGGCTCACCGCTTATTTAAGAACGTGTAAAAACGCGGCTTACGAATTTAATCCTGGCTTTATAACTTCAAGGGGATATTTAAAAAGGATTTGCTTTAATTTGGGAAATAAATAAAATATATTAAAATAGAAATCGACCGTTAATCTACCTTATCCGCTCTCTATGTCAGCTTTATGGAGGCCGCCATTGTTACCGAATCACACCTCTCCATACATTAAAGTTAATCCGCGGTAAATCCGTGAAAAAGTGATCAATAATTAAAGTATTATTTTTAATTCGATAATCCGATATAATGATCACGCAATGGCCCGGATGAGGCTCCTCGGCGGAGCTGTTGGCGACTTCGGCTTTTCAGTCACGAAGGTTTAAGCCGCGGACCACTTATGCCGCAGTTAAGCAGGTTAACCCCCCTAATACCGCGGCTTAGCGGCGCTCCACTGTAGTACACCCACGGCTCAAATGTACGTAGCATGCTTTTGCATCAACGACACGAAAGCTTTGATCTTATAATTCACAGACGGGGCAAGCTAACCATTAGACCATACCATATCCTTCTATTAAGGACTTATAGGAAAAAAAATCCTCCCTATTATCATAGAGTTAATAAACTTTCTTCATTGAGCATATACTAATAGAAATTGTCTCATTTTGGTTTTATTTATTATTCACATATTTCGCTAATTTTCTCCTATACAAAAGTGGGTTTTGCTCACCACTCTTATAACGCAGCCATTCTATGTAAGGAGGGCTTTTCTCTAGCCGTGAAGAGGGAGTCGTCCAATTCACAAACAGGTTATCAGCTGCCACCTAGCGTAACAATGAGAATGTGCAGCTGTCACCTAGCGTAGCGGTGGGAATGTGTAAGCTACATAGGTTATAATAGCACTTTACTTGTCATGTAGGTTAGAATCGTCATTTGTTCCTCATGTACGTTATAATAATACATTGTTCGTCGTGTAGGTTACACAAGTAGTTTCTTGATCATGTAGACAACAGTTACAGTTTGTTCGCCATGTAGGTTAGAGTAACATTGCGTTTTTCATGTAGGTTACACAAGTAGTTTCTTTATCATGTAGATAACAGTTACAGTTTGTTCTTCATGTAGGTTAGAGTAACACAAGTAGTTTCTTGATCATGTAGATAACAGTTACAGTTTGTTCTTCATGTAGGTTAGAGTAACATTGCGTTTTTCATGTAGGTTACACGAGAAGTTTGTTCGTCATCTAACTTACAGTAATAGTTTGTTCTGCATATAGGTTACAGTTCCGAGTTGTTCGTCATGAAGGTTACAGTAACAGTTTGCTCTTTATCAAGATTACTCTGGTTGTTTGTTCGTCATGTGACTAACAGAAATAGCTTGTTCCATATGCACGTTACAGTAGCAATTTGCTCGCCATGTATGTTAGAGTAACAGTTTGTTATCCATGTAGGTTACACTAGTAGTTTGTTTGTCATATAGCTTGCAGTGATAGTTTGTTCATCATGTAAGTTACAGTAGCAGTTTGTTCGCCATGTAGGTTACAATAGTAGTTTGTTCTTAATGTAAATTATATTAGTAGTTTCTTTGTCAAGTAACTAATAGTAATAATTTGTACCTCATGTTGCTTACAGTAGATGTTTATTCGTCATCTAGATTACAGTTATAGTTTATTCGTCATGTAAGCTGCAGTAATAGTTTGTTCTTGATGTAGGTTACAACAGAATTTTTGTTTGTCACGTAACATACAGTAATAGTTTGATTTTCATGTAGGTTACAGCAATAGTTTGTTCGTTATGTAGGTTAAAGAAATAATTCATATAGGTTAGAGTAACAATTTGTTTTCATATAGGTTACAGTTGTAGTTTGTTCGTCATTCAACTTACAGCAATAGCTTGTTCCTCATGTATGTTACAGTAGCAGTTTGTTTGTCACGTTGGTTAGGTTAGTAGTTTGTTCGTTACGTAGATTACACTAGTAGTAGTTTCGTCATGTAGGTATAAGCAATATTTTGTTCTTCATGTAGATAACACTAATAGTTTGTTCATTATGTAGGCTACACAAGTAGTTTGTTTGTAACGTAAATTATATACCGTAATAATTTGTTTTTCATGTACGTAACAATAATAGTTTCTTTTTCATGTATTTTACAATAATACTGTAGTTTGTTCGTCATGTAACTTATAGTAATAGATTGTTTTTATGTAAGTTACACTAGAAGTTTGTTCGTCATGCAGGTTACAGTATTAGCTTGATCTTCATGTAAGTTACAGTACTAGTTTGTTCGCCATGTAGGTTAAAGAAATAATTCATATAGGTTACAGTAACAGTTTGTTTTCATGTAGGATACAGTAGCACTTAGTTCGTCATGCTTACAGCAATACGTTATACTTGTAGTTTGTTCGTCATGTAGGTCACAGTAACAGTTTGTTCTTCATGTAGGATACAGTAGCACTTAGTTCGTCATGCTTACAGCAATACGTTATACTTGTAGTTTGTTCTTCATGTAGGTTACAGTAGCACTTAGTTCGTCATGCTTACAGCAATACGTTATACTTGTAGTTTGTTCGTCATGTAGGTCACAGTAACAGTTTGTTTTCATGTAGGATACAGTAGCACTTAGTTCGTCATGCTTACAGCAATACGTTATACTTGTAGTTTGTTCGTCATGTAGGTTACAGTAATGGTTTGTTCTTCATGTAGGATACAGTAGCACTTAGTTCGTCATGCTTACAGCAATACGTTATACTTGTAGTTTGTTCGTCATGTAGGTCACAGTAATGGTTTGTTCTTCATGTAGGATATATTAGTGGTTTCTCCTCAATGATGATTGCACTAGATGTTTGTTCATTACGTAACTTACAGTATTAATTTGATTCTCATGTAGGTTACAGTAGCAGATTGTTCGTCATGTAACTTACAAAATATTTTGTTCGTCATGTAGGTTACACTAATAGTTTGTTCGTAATGTATGTTACACTAGCAGTTTGTTCGTCATGTAAGTTAAAGTAATAGTTTGTTCTTCATCTTTGATACAGTAGTAGTTTTATCTTACTGTAGGTTACAGTTATATTTTGTTCATTATGAAGGTTACACTAACTGGTTGTTCATCAGACTACAGTATCAATTTGTTCTTCATGTAGGTTACACTAGTATTTCTTCGTCATGTAATTTACAGTAATAATTTATAGCTCATTTATGTTACAGTAGAAGTTTATTCGTCATGTAGATTACAGTAACAGTTTGTTCTTCATGAAGAAGGCCACAGTAGCAATTTGTTCGTCATGTAGATTACAGTAACAGTTTGTTCTTCATAAAGAAGGCCACAGTAGCAATTTGTTCGTCATGTAGATTACAGTAACAGTTTGTTCTTCATAAAGAAGGCCACAGTAGCAATTTGTTCGTCATGCAGGTTACAGTAATATTTTGATTTTCATGTAGGTTACAGTACTGGTATGTTCGTCTAGTAAGTTAAAGAAATAAGTCGTATAGGTTACAGTAACAATTTGTTTTCATATAGGTTACAGTAGCACTTAGTTTGTCATGTAACTCACAGCTATAGCTTGTTCTACAAGTGGATTATACTTGCAGTTTGGTTGTAATGTAAGTTACAGTAATAGTTTGTTCATAATTTACGTTACACTAGTAGTTTGCTCTTCATGTAACTTACATTAATAGTTTGTTTCTCATGTAGGTTACGCTAGTACTTTGTTTGTCATGTACCTTACAGAAATAATTTGTTCCTCATATAGGTTACAGTAGAAGTTTGCTCGTCATACAGGTTACAAAAACAGTTTGTTCTTCATGTAGGTTATAGTAATAGTTTGTTCTTATACAGATTACACTAGTAGTTTGTTCGTCATGTAAGTTACAGTAATAGTTTCTTCTTCATGTGGGTCACAGTAGCAATTTGTTCGTCATGCAGGTTACTGTAATAGTTTGACCTTCAGGTAGATTACAATACTATTTTGTTCATCATGTAGGTTAAAGAAATAATTTATATAGGCTACAATAACAGTTTGTTTTCATGTAGGTTACAGTAGCAGTTTGTTCGTTATATAACTTACAGCAATAGTTTGTTCTTCATATAAGCCACTGTACCGGTGTGTTCATCATGTAGAATAAAGTAATAGTTTGTTCTTCATGTAGGTTACACTGGTAATTTGTTCACCAAATAATTTACAGTAATAGTTTGTTCATGATCTAGATTACAGTAGTAGTTTGTTTTTCATTTAAATTACACCAGCAATTTATTCGCCCTTAACTTAGAGTTTAATCTTTGTTCTTCATAAAGGTCACACTAATAGTTTGTTCGTCATGTATGTTACAGTTACTCCTCAGTTGGTTGCAGTAGGTTATACTAGAATCTTGTTCGTCATATAACTTTAAGTAGTAGTTTGTTTTTTCATGAAGATTACACCAGTAATTTGCTCTTTATGTAATTTAGAGTGATAGTTTGTTCCTCTTGTAGGTTATAGTTACATGTTGTTCGTCGTATAGGGTACAGTAAGGGTTTGCTCTTCACGTACGTTACACTAGACCCTTATTCGTCATTTAAGTTGCATTAACAGTTAGTACTTCATGTAAGCTACAGTAGCAGTTTGTTCTTCATGTAACTTACAGTAATAGTTCGCTCTTCATGTAGATTACACTAAAAGCTTGTTTGTTATGTAACTTCAGTAATAGTATGTTTTATGTAGGTTACACTAGCAGTCTGTTCGTCATGTAGATATGTAGATTACAGTAATAGTTTGTTCTTCATTTAGGTTACACTAGAAGCATGTTCGTCATGCAACTTACAAGGGTAGTTTGTTTTCATATAGGTTACAGTAGCAGTTTGTTCGCCATGTAAGTTATAGTAATAGTTTGTTCTTCATGTAGGTTACAGTAGCAGTTTGTTTGTCATGAAGATTACACTAGCAGTTTGTTTTGTCACGTAAATTAGAGCAAGTGTTTGTTCTTCTTGTAGGTTACAGTAGCAGTTTGTTCGTCATGTAACTTACAGTAATAGTTTTTGCTCATGTAGGTTATACTAGTAGTTTGTTCGTCATGTAGGTTACACTAGTAGTTTGTTCGTCATGTAGGTTACAGTAACAGCTAGCTCTTCATGTAGAATACACTAGGAACTTGTTCATCATGTAACCTACAGTAATAGTTTTTGTTCATGTAGGTTACACTAGTAGTTTGTTCGTCATGTAGGTTACACTAGTAGTTTGTTCGTCATGTAACCTACAGTAATAGTTTTTGTTCATGTAGGTTATACTAGTAGTTTGTTAGTCATGTAGGTTACACTAGTAGTTTGTTCGTCATGTAGGTTACAGTAACAGCTAGCTCTTCATGTAGAATACACTAGAAACTTGTTCATCATGTAACCTACAGTAATAGTTTTTGTTCATGTAGGTTACACTAGTAGTTTGTTCGTCATTTAGGTTACACTAGTAGCTTGTTCGTCATGTAGGTTACACTAGTAGTTTGTTCGTCATGTAACCTACAGTAATAGTTTTTGTTCATGTAGGTTATACTAGTAGTTTGTTCGTCATGTAGGTTACACTAGTAGTTTGTTCGTCATGTAGGTTACAGTAACAGATAGCTCGTCATGTAGGTTACAGTAACAGATAGCTCTTCATGTAGAATACACTAGGAACTTGTTCGTCATATAACCTACAGTAATAGTTTTTGTTCATGTAGGTTACACTAGTAGTTTGTTCGTCATTTAGGTTACACTAGTAGTTTGTTCGTCATGTAGGTTACACTAGTAGTTTGTTCGTCATGTAACCTACAGTAATAGTTTTTGTTCATGTAGGTTATACTAGTAGTTTGTTCGTCATGTAGGTTACACTAGTAGTTTGTTCATCATGTAACCTACAGTAATAGTTTTTGTTCATGTAGGTTATACTAGTAGTTTGTTCGTCATTTAGGTTACATTAGTAGTTTGTTCGTCATGTAGGTTACACTAGTAGTTTGTTCGTCATGTAACCTACAGTAATAGTTTTTGTTCATATAGGTTACACTAGTAGTTTGTTCGTCATTTAGGTTACATTAGTAGTTTGTTCGTCATGTAACCTACAGTAATAGTTTTTGTTCATGTAGGTTACACTAGTAGTTTGTTCGTCATTTAGGTTACATTAGTAGTTTGTTCGTCATGTAACCTACAGTAATAGTTTTTGTTCATGTAGGTTATACTAGTAGTTTGTTAGTCATGTAGGTTACACTAGTAGTTTGTTCGTCATGTAGGTTACAGTAACAGCTAGCTCTTCATGTAGAATACACTAGGAACTTATTCATTATGTAACCTACAGTAATAGTTTTTGCTCATGTAGGTTATACTAGTAGTTTGTTCGTCATTTAGGTTACAGTAACAGCTAGCTCTTCATGTAGAATACACTAGGAACTTGTTCGTCATATAACCTACAGTAATAGTTTTTGTTCATGTAGGTTACACTAGTAGTTTGTTCGTCATGTAGGTTACAGTAACAGCTAGCTCTTCATGTAGAATACACTAGGACCTTGTTCATCATGTAACCTACAGTAATAGTTTTTGTTCATGTAGGTTACACTAGTAGTTTGTTCGTCATGTAGGTTACAGTAACAGGTAGCTCTTCATGTAGAATACACTAGGAACTTGTTCATCATGTAACCTACAGTAATAGTTTTTGTTCATGTAGGTTGCACTAGTAGTTTGTTCGTCATTTAGGTTACACTAGTAGTTTGTTCGTCATTTAGGTTACACTAGTAGTTTGTTTGTCATATAGGTTACACTAGTAGTTTGTTCGTCATGTAACCTACAGTAATAGTTTTTGTTCATGTAGGTTACAGTAGTTGTTTGTTCGTCATTTAGACAACAGAAGTAGCTTATTGGTCACTCATGTTTCAGTATTAATTTGTTTGTGATGTAAATTACATAATCAGTTTGTCTGTCATGTGAGTTTAAGTAGAAGTTAATTTTGATAGCAAAGCCCATTTAGTTAATCGAAAACCTGTTTACTTGTTGAAAATCTCTAATACTGCGGTTGTCGCTTAGGGAAAGAAGAGTTTTAGTAATAAGAGTAACTGTTGTACAACGGTATGGCTTTGGACTTTCAGCCTTATAACCCGGATGTCGATACTCGTGGTTATTACAGACAGCTCGTTGCATAGTTTTGTGCTTGATTTGAAACGAAGTCGTTGAAAATATAAATGAATCAATATAAATTGAACTTGAACAAATAAACTCGTAAATTTGTGTTTTTTTCTTCCGGTGATCTTATCCGACCTGATGAGAAAAGTAATATAAAACGATGCGTATGTGACTTCGACTGATCTTGTGTTTCTGTCAACAATCAGTTTTCAGTTTTGCTAAACCCATTGATTGAGGCAGTTCTTCTGTAACTTAGTCATTTCTGTGGTAGTGAATTTTTAAAATGTATCTTATAATAACCTTACAGTTGCATTGCTGCTAGCTAAAGTCCCCAAGTGGGTGAGCAGTTTGATTACGGACTTAGAAATCCAAATTCCGATGGTGAATTTCTCCGATGTGTGCAAAACACAGCTATCCCGTTATGTAGCTTAGAGTTTAAATATAATGCGGTTTTTTTTTCACAACATACTAGTCATGTGATTTGTGTACTAAAGTGAACACCTCTGTTTACTCTGGATTCTATTTTTCTGCCAGGCAGTTATGTTACGCTATGACCTCTTCAGTTCTTCAAGGACAACGACTGATCGGCCATTGTATAGTAAAGAAGTAATTAGAAAAAAACATACGAGCTTATGTAATACCACAAAAACGTTCTTATGACTGAGATACGCTGAAAATTTTCCAGTTGCCAATACCTTGACGTAACAGACTCAATTTACCACCAAATAACTAAATATGTGACCAGAAGATTAATTGCTTATATTGTAATGTTTATTATGGATGCTCAACGGTGACCAGGAAACGTATATTAAGATGAAATAAGCTAGTTAGCCTAAGAATGCTTATGTATTCTCATTCATAACATGTTTTTTTTAATCTAGACGTTGTTAACGTCTTCGGTATATATCTTCCAACGTCGTATTATATTTGGTTTTAATCATCCGTAAAAGTCTTGAGGTTTTTTTTTTCTTTTCACTTTCGTACTAAATATATATATATATGGATGTGTGATGTGTGTAAACTCAGACGCAAACTCCGTGTATAAGCATCCAAAACTTCAACCTCTCGAGTGAATATAAACAGGAATTTAATTACACGTGTAAAGTGAGCTGATACGTTTCCAACTTGCGTTTAAAAAAGTATACAACAGTATTTGTATCCTGTCTCCTAGTGTCGCGTCTTTGTGGAAGCTAGTTGGTCCGGAATTTCTTCTAAAAATCTTGAAACTGATCAAATTACCAAGGTTGATTGGGTATTTCTTTATCGGTTTCTTAAAGTATTTTATCCGAAAAATCTGTCATTTCACTTTAGTTATAGGCGATTTGTATTAAAGGCTTGATGTGTTCATTCGTAACTTTGTCTTTCCAATTTAAACAAGAGGTTTCACTTCAAATAGGCACTTGATGTTCAGTATTTGTTATGGCATACGTTGAGCAGGTGTAAGTAAATGAAATTTAAGTCTTAATGACCGAAGATTAATTGCTGGCAAAACTTTAAATAACCTGCAGTATTTATTTTATTTGTTTGTTTATGAATTTCGCGCAAAGCTACACGAGGGATATCTGCGCTAGCCGTCCTTAATTTTGCAGTGTAAAACCAGAGGGAAGACAGCTAGTCATCACCACACACCGCCAATTCTTGGGCTACTCTTTTACCAACGAATAATGGGATTGACCGTATCATTATAATGCCCCCACGACTGAAAGAGCGAGCATTTTTGGAGTGACTGGGATTCAAACCCGCGACCCACAGACTACAAGTCGAGTACCTTGACCACCTGGCCATGCCACGCCTGCAGTATTAGTGACATTAGAATTATTATAGACTAAAAATAGAAATATTAACCATAAATAACATGAAACAACAAGTAGCACTGTTCCCCATCAGGTCAGTCTGAGGGCTTAAAACGCAGAAAGTTTGGTTTCGATACCTGCGGCTGTCGGAACACGGATAACACATCGTGTAACTCCCTTATTATCAGCAAACAAACCATACGAAATGCAAACGTAAGTTAAATTTTTAAAACCTAAAACCTATTTAGTAGTTATATGTATCTCTCTTGCAACTGAGAAGTGATGATTTATTTTATGAACGTCAGGGTTACAGCTCAGACTTTGCTTTTTTTTTTTTCTTACATGGGAATAACGCCTTCTCTTAGTCTTTTCTGAGATGATAGAAGAAACGTTTTTTTGTACCAATGGAGAAACGACAATATATTTTATCAACAGTTTATAAGATGGATTATTCTGCTTCGAAGGTCCTCACTGGCACAGCTTGGCTGACGAGAAGAAAAAAAAAAAAAGAATTGTCCTTTTCAGTGTAACATGGCACCATCATAAATTCATTGCTTTGTCAGCATAAAACTCGTGGAATCTCTTCTAATAGAGCATTTGTGGTTGAAACAGACCAATTTACAATTCTGGTTCTTTTTAAATTTTGCCTTTACCTACTTTATGGGAATGAATATCTTTATGTGCACAAAGAAGACACATCTTCACTTCAAAAACGCCAAGAAACCACGGGAAGAGTGAAGCACAGTAAGAGATTGATCTACTATCTCAGCTATTTTCTAAGTACGACTAGCTTTATGGCATTTTTTACGGCCAAGCTGCAGTAAATCTTTTCCCTTTTCCTTCCCCTTGTTTCAGAAGTGCAGAGATTTCTAGTAGGATGACTGAGAGAGCTTCAATATCGAATTCCAACTTCAATCTTTAACTAAATACAGCAAGTTATTTTCATATTGGGCTTATAATCATAAACTCAAAATAGCCACACCTGCAGTGAATTCGTCCTAACATCTTTCAACCTAACTTTGCTGCTAAAATAATGGATATTTTAGAATGCACAGTAGGAAAACTGTTCGATAACTGAGCGACCCTTACGTGAGTAAAATAGCCTAGGTAAAACAACCATTCGTACTTTAGAACTGCTAACCGGAAGGAGCGCAATCATCTGCTAACCCATCGCCTTCGCGACTATTTTTAACTGCGTATCAGGATTTGGTATCAATCCTCCACAATTGAAAACATGGAGGCTGTTTCAAGTTATATAATGAAGATGAAAACGGTTCATAAAACATACATTTTTATTTACAAGTTTGAGCGTTTCAAAATAACTTATTTTATCATCAGCGAAATCTGAACATTGTGTTACAAAAAGATGTATCTTTTTTACTAAAATTATAATATAATTATTAGTTTATTTAGTCATTAGGAAAGGCGGTAAGTGAATGTTTCAATAGATGTTTATATATATATATATGTATTATATACATATTATTCAGTGGCTGACTTACGGGTGAACATATATAATAATTTTGGGTCTAAAGAGCTATGTGAATCATTAATGGTCAGATAGACTTTATCTCAGAGTTATTTACACTGTTAAAAACCGGGCTTTGATACTTGTTTTAGGCAGAGCACAGATAGGCATTCTGTACCTTTGTATATATTTACTCAATGGTAATTTGGTATTGATTTTCATAATGGGCAGAGCCACTTGTGTAGTTTCGTGCCTGACTATAAATAATGAACAACTAAAGCTTTGATTATTTTCTACTAAACATAAAACTAAAGATGATTAGCTTAGCCACTAAAATTAGTGAAATGTTTGATAATAAATATCTTTATATTTACGAAATATAAAGTAAGCTAAAGAAAATGTTATTTTCTTGTTGGTTTTTCTATTGAAATTGTATCAATTTGACAAGTGAATAGTTAAAATTAACAATGATTAAAACAATACATGACTTATTGTTATTGTTTTTAATCATAAAGTTAGAACAAAATATCTTTTGAGCTCTGCCCACCATACATACCGAAACCCAAATTTTAGGGTCTTAAGATTTACCGCTGAGCCACTGAGGAGGGTATCTAAAACCTTGTTCTATACATATACAGACAATCCAAAATATAAAATATCCCTATAACGTTCTGGTAGGTATTTGAGTGATTGGTTTATTTAAATACAAAACCATCCAGTGTTTACATTGCAAGTAACGCAGGAATCAAACTCTGAATATTAACATTATGAGTATACAACTGAGTCATCATGTGGGGGGATGGTTAGAAGTTAAATATGAAGACAGGAAAGAATGAATGGTGGATTTGAACAAGTGGCGGCACTACATTCAAGAAATTTGGTTATAATCAATAAAAAAGACAAAATGACAAAATGTAACAGTGCATCGTTCTCAGGTTAAATGAAGCCTTTGAAGACAAGATAAAATAGATTCATTGTAATTGTACATTAGTATTATAATTAATTGAGTCATTAAAAGGCAATATAATTAGATTCATTGTAACTGTGCATTGTATTTTAGTTAAATAAGTCATTCAAAGACAATCTAACAAGATTAATTGTAACTGTACATTGTTTTTAAGTTAAATGAGGCCTTTGAAGACAAGATAAAATAGATTCAGTGATACTGTACATTAACTTTTAGTCAAGTGAGGCATTTACAGTATAAAGAACCGGATGTTGTTGTTTAGCCATATGAGGAACTTACAGCATTAAGAACTAAAATATACAGTCTGATGACAGCTTCCAATCAAAATGAACAAAGACTACACACTGTACATTATAAGTTAAGTCACTTATTGAGTTACGAGCCAGTAGAATACGAAATTCTATGATTTCAACTGAAAATTAACGCTCCATGAACAGATTAGGTCAAGTAAGGTATTAATAAAAAGAATAATTTGTGTACCTCACTTACAGTTCTCAGAGTCTGATTTCAGAAAAGAATGAGGTAACTTAATTACATTGATCAGTAGAGAGTCTAAGTATATCCTTAAAATAACATGCTGAAACTTTAATTGAATAATACCCTAGTTCAAGAGATTATTGAGTTAAAAGCCTGTCCAAACTTCTTTTAAAAAAAGCGCGTCTTTATACTTTGAGATATACTCTGAAAAGTTACGCCAGTTAACTAATTCTGACATAGACCAAAATTGAATATCGGTTTAATCGGGTAGTAGTTTCATAGGGTTGCAAGTGGTGTGGCCCTTGTTTGACAAAAAAAAATCTGATGATTCTTTGAAGAGCGAAAAAGGAAGGAGGTCATCCAAGTTGTACTTTTTATTAGTTATATCATTGGAAAGGAAACGCGTGCCTCATCTATCACTTTTCTTGTCCTGTTTTTGTCGTCTCAAAAATAACTTATACTGTTAGCAGTTCAAACTGGTTATTTCCATTTAAACTGCATTTGAAAACAAGAACCGAAAAAGCAAATGTCTAATAAAGGACGAATATGGAAAATCTTTGGATTATTAGGCTTAGTATGAAAACGTGCTTACTTTTATATTTTGGTTCATTTCAGTCGAGGTTTTTATCACAAAACTTTATCACTGATTTATTGGAATTCTTCTAGGTTTTATTGGGAAAGAGCCAACAGTCGTAAACTGGATCATTTCAGAAAGATTGTAAACTTTAAGAACGCTGTTTTCTTGATGGAAGTATTGTAGATTTCAAAGTTTAAATGCCAAAACTCGTTAGTATAGTCATGATACTGCAGACGTACAAATGTTTTAGTGCATTTTATCGTGTTGACGTTTTAATTAATTTTCACAGAGGACAAAAACGTATTTAACAAGTATGTTCCTTGTAAAATCAGGAGTTCGATTCCCCTTGGTAGACTCAACAGATAGCCAATGTTGTTTTGCAATAAGAAAACCCACACACACAAGACTAAAGAAACTTAAAAGCTGATTTTGACAGAAGACAAATGAACTTAAAGTTATTTTACAAAAAAACTGAAGAAGCTTTGTTAAAGTTTTGTTTCTTACAGAAGACAAACAAACTAAAGAAGCTTTGTAAAAGCCATTTTTTTACAGGAGACAAGAAAACTAAAAAAAACTTTGTAAAAGATTTATTTCTTCCAGAAGACAAAAGACAAACGAACTAAAGAAACTTTATTAAAGCCGTTTTTACAAAAGACAAACAAACTGAAGAAACTTTCTTAAAGCTGTTTATAAAACAAAAATAGAATAATATTCCAAAATTGTTCTTTACAAAAGTGTGAAAAAAATTCAAACTTCTCTATGGCACAGTTAAAAAAATAAAAAGCATTTTACGTTTCAGGTTTTAAAAATAAGAGTTTTTAGTATACTAATAATACCACAGACAAATTATATTAGTATATTTCAACGTGTTAATATCACAATGTCATTTTACATTTTATTCAATCTCTTACAAAACAGAAAGAAAATATACCAAAGTTGTTCCTCAAACAAAAATAGAACAAAAATATTTACTAACGTGGAATAAAGTAAACCAAAAAAATATATTCTAAAGACAGCTGGTGTGGATGTTAAAACTTTAGTCAAACAAGGTACAGAGCAACGTTTTAACCATCTTACGTTATCCTCACTTTCTTGTTAACCTGAAGATGACCTAAGACGGGCGAAACGTTGTTCTGTACTTTCTTTAAGTTAAAGTATCAATACCCATACCTGCCGTCTTTAGAATACATTTTTTGCTTAAAGTGAACAAAAAATATAATAGTGTGAATGTCTCCTTGCTAAGCCTAGTAATGTGAATGTTTTATTCAATGGTTTCGTTTATCTTACATACTTTAAATTGACCAATTTAAAGTTGCACAATTTCCCTCCAAATAAATATGTTTGAAATTCATAAATTAAAATTTTACTTATGATCATAAATAAATTCTAAAAAAAAATTATTTCACCAGGTTGTTGTGGTTTGTGATTTTATTTTTTATGTTTTTTTTATCACAAGACAAATAGAAATCATTTATTTATTTTTTTAATTTTTGCGAATATTTATATACCAGCCTCTCCATCGTGGCGTGCAGGGAAACCTACGTAACGAATAGTATTTGTGTGGAAGTGATTTCCCATGTAAAGATTTTTCACTGTGTGGAAAGTCAAGATGGTTCTGTAATATTGACCTGAACATTCAAACAGGGCTAATTCTTCTTTTTCTTCTCAATAAATAAACGTTTAAAGAAGGCACGATATTCAGAAATTACGCATATGGAAAATAATGGAAAGAAAAAATCCTACTGCTACTTTTAGTAAACCTTCGAGCTGCTATCACTTATTAATTTTGCGGGAAATAAAGTTTGTGATAAATACATAAAACTCACAAACAGCTTCGTCTGGTACATTAAGTGGGTTTTGAAAGATTCGTGATCAATCCAGAATATATATATATAGACGAGGCCCTTCAGTGGCTCAGCGGTATGTCTGCGGACTTACAACGCTAAAAACCGGGTTTCGATACCCGTGGTGGGCAGAGCACCGATAGATCAATGAGTAGCTTGGTGCTCAATTCAAAACAACAACAGTCTTCTCATAATTTATTTTTATTTTCATACAGTTCGAAAATTGGAGATATAACAACTCTTACAGTTTAATTTATTTTCATGAACTAATTTTGCAGAAAAAAATACTTTCGAGTGGGCGGGTGTTTTTCTTACAGCAAAGCCACATCGGGCTACCTGCTGAGCTCGCCGAGGGGAATAGAACCCCTGATTTTAGCGTTGTAAATCCGTAGACATACCGCTGGGTTAGCGGAAGTCCATAATTTTAACCTGATGTTCAATTGATGAACTGATGCTTTACTTTTAATCATGTATAAGTATTTTTCCTCTCCTTTATGACTCCATATAGTAATGTAAATTTATTACTTAAAACAACAATGAGGTGTGTTTTTTTAAATAAGTATGTATTTTTAGCTTACACGTATTAATTGATTAATATGCTGCATTCGTAACTGTAATCGAAAGTTCGCAAATTAAGTGCAAAAATTATGAAAGTTAATTACGAATTAAAAAGTGAAACCATATGTGTGAGGAAACCCACAAAAATAAACGCAGGAACAACATATCAAACATTGATTCTCTTTATAAGATCATTAAAATTTTAATAATACGCCCTCTCCTCTGGAGTATTGAAACGAATAGTTTAAAGTCTGTTTGTTTGTTATTGAATTTTGAGCAAAGCTACTCGAGGGCTATCTGTGCTAGCCGTCTTTAATTTAGCAGTGTAAGACTAGAGGGATGGCAGCTAGACATCACTACCCACCGCCAACTCTTGGGCTACTCTTTTACCAACGAATAGTGGGATTGACCGTCACGTTATAACGCACCCACGGCTGAAAGGGCGAGCGTGTTTTGGGCGACCGGGATGCAAACCCGCGACCCTCAGATTACGAGTCGCACGCCTTAACCCACCTGGCCATGCCGGGCCAGTGTAAAGTCCTCGTTGTTCTTATAAGAGAGGGCTTAAATATAAGTTTAAATAGCACAAACCCACATTTTAAATGCCTTCATTTTTTTTAGCTGAAACAAAATTCAATAGAGGTTTGTTTATTTGTTTGTCAGGTTAAAAATGTCATAAAATTCCTAATTAACTTCCTATTCGAGCAAACAATCTACTTAGAGTGAAACTAGAGAACAATCTTACAATTATTATAGTTAATGAAATGTATTTTCTGCTATATTCTTACTTATTAAGATTAGAATACAGTGATGCATCAGTCACGTACTTTCACTGTTAACGACATTTTGGCAGCAAACCTAATAATATCGGCAAGCATAAAAGTTTTGGGCTATTCACATATTAAACTTGTAATGGATTTACCTTTATTTTAATGTCTGCACTTGTTTCAGTTTGATGCAGGTGACATATATTGTTGCATGTATGCTGTACAAGTACCTCCTGTCCTCTAAATTTGTGGAGGATTCTCAAGGGTATTATTCAACGGTATATGTTTTACGAAAACACTAGCGTATTTTCAAGTATTGTTGAACGTTCGATAATCTCGTCTAATGAGTATAAAGAAGCCATCTCAAGACCCCGAGAAACAGTAAGAGGATATTGTTAGTCTGCTACAGACAGTATACTATATGCCTCGGAAGCTATAACTGAGATAAACGTTTAGTAATCGGAAAACTACAGATACTTAACCAAAAACGTTTATAAATTTCGAACATTAAAAGCCGCTTAACTTCAGTGAATAAACTTTGGACGTTAGTATTTCTACGAGGACATTAAATATCTTCGTAGGTAAAAGTCAGCTTGTAAGCGGCGTGAGGCCAAACAAGAATAAGGAGCTAGCGAGATTAAGAAAACTGTAAAAATATCAACTCGAAATTAATTCGCTTGTCATAGACTTGGACCGTCGATGAAATACTCAGTTCCACAACTGACAGAAGACTGGGTATTGTTTGTATGTTTGTAAAACTCTCGTATATAAACCAGTATTTGTACATTAAAATATGCGTGTGTTAATAAAGAAAACTGTATGTTTCAATCTAGTTCGTAAGTATTATAACTGTAATACATATCTACATTCAATGAGTGTGTGTGTTTTCTTGAAGAAAGTTTTAAAATAAAGTACAATAATAAAATAATATATATTAAACTGTCTATCTAATCATATTAGTGGAAGTAACAATAAATAAACGATTGAAAATAGCTTTCTCACAACCGCACAAACATTACTTGATTTCAGGTATTATGATAAATCTACTCATTTATGATCCCAAGATACTAATTTACTACACGTATAGTGCAGTTTGTTCAATTACGGTTGAACAAGCTATAGACGGTAAGACACAGAGAAGTTTCCATGTTGTTCTGTGATAAGATTGTAACTGAAGTAGAGTCGTATCTCTGCCTACCAGCTTTAATCAGTTATGAACTTTGAAGATCATTTTCCTTTTGATCGAATGCCGGTAGGAGCAGTATCGCGTTTTCAGGAATGCTATGCGTTTGAATGCGTGGGTTGCCATGGAAATGATTAGTTGGTATTGCACGTCTCTTTAAAATAACCACCCTTTCGGCCCTCCGTCCATGTTAACCTTTATTCTGTTCTGATAATCCGATGAGGGTGTAAGCGCTACCCAAAGTTGCCTGGATTACTTATGATTCCTATCTTAATGTTTTCCTGTCCTACTATTATTTAGTTCTACGTAACTTTACCACGTTACGGACTGAACACAGACTTCTATAAAAACTGTGGAAGGTCCTATTTTATCCAAATGCGTGAGTGTATGGCTTCCTTTATAGCTTCTTTTACTCATTGGTAAGCTTGAGGTCAGATAACGGTAAAATTTGGCAGTCGATCCCAGCGATTGACATAAAGTAGATAATCCATTGTGTTTCTTGACTTTTTAAAATAAAATTTGTAGGGTGTTATTAAATGTTGTAATATCTAGTAAGGGGGATTTATTTTGCTTATATAATACTTTCCATAATATGTATAGTAATTATAATACTTACTTTCAGTAATAAGCTAAATATAATTCTTAGATATACTCAGTACAGTTTCTTCTAAAAGACTCTTGAGAACTTTACAGTTTCATTCAAACACCTCACGTATAGTAAATTCATTAAACAATGAGGTAAACAGCCTTACATTGTGGGTATTAGGACAGATCTGAACCGATCCATCAACGTCCCTATAGCATAATGTTTAATGGAATCGCTAAGGCTTTATTTATATAATACATCAGAGAGCAAGTTCACATTAATACTGCCCTTAAATTACACCCACTGAGTCGTGTTGAAAAGTAATCGAAATATTTGAGTTGACTCGTGATTACAATGGACTATATCTCGAGAATAAATGTAATTGTTTATAAATAATATTAACTGTAATTAGAAGAAGAAAACGTATTTATAATTATAAACTTCCGTTTACTACCTGAAATCAATGAGCTCCATTTCTTTTAAGCATCTGTGAGTTCGGGTTATGAAACATAATTCCTTTTAAAAATCAAAACGGTATCTTTGGGCTGTTCTTTGCGGATCTTTCGCGCATTGAATATCTTAACAAATGAACCCCAGTGGCACAGGGTTGCGTCAGCGGACGCATACTTCTGTAAACTGGATTTCGATGCCCTTAGTGGGCAAAAAACAGCTTGTATAACTTTGTACTTAACAACAAACATTTTTCCTATAAAGTACATAATGAGTGACATTCAGAACCAATAAATTTAATAATCTTACACAAACTAAAAAAAAAAGATATGCACTTGCGGATTAACACTTTTAATTATATTTTGTTTGATTATTATGAAGCACAAAACTACACAAGGGGCTATCTGTGCAGTGCCCATCAAAACCGGTTTCTAGAGGTGTGAGTCCGCAGACATTCCTCTGTGTCACTCGAGTGCAATTTAATATCTAGTAAGACATCAAGAAAAAGAATGTTTGCTTTAACAGTACGATGTAGTTAATTTGAATTTCACACAAGCTACACGAGGGCTATCTGCGTTAGTCGGCCCTAAGTGAAAGACTAGAGGGAAGGTAGCTTGTTGGCACCACTTATAACTCTTGGGCTACTCATTTTACCAAAAAAAGTGGGATTTACCGTAACTTTAAATCGTCTCCACGGTTGAAAGGGGATTCAAACTCGAAACTCTCAGACAGCTAGTAGAGCGTCCTAAAGACGAAGCTATGCCAGGCTATGTAGTTAAGTAACCTCTGAACCACATAAACTCAAAGAAAAGACAACACTCGGAAAGATGGCTTTTAGTAACTAAATACTATCAATGAATGAGTTCCTTATTTCATTGATATAAATCAGTGTTTCTACGACTTTTTTAGCGTTACAAGCTCTCAGAGTTATCGTTGTTCATTATTTATTAGTGTATGAACTGATATTACAATTAACAGTGATTAAGGGTTAATGAGAGTAAAATAGTGTTTTCTTTCCAGTGTAACGGGCAGGGAATATATGTAAATATTTGTGGTGAGTGTTTTAGATTACAATATTACAAGTGAAGTAACTTTACTTGATATGAGTTTAGAATATTTGTAAATTACACAGTTCGAAAGACTTCAAACATGCTCGCCCTTTCAGCCGTGGGGGCATCATAATGCGATGGTCAATTCCACCATTCATTGGTAAAAGAGTAGTCTAAGAGTTGGCGGTGGGTGGTAATGACTAGCTGCCTTCCCTCTGGTCTTACACTGCTAAATTATAAACAGCTAGCGCAGATAACCCTCGTGTAGCTTTGAGCGCAATTCAAAACAAAGCAAACCAAATCGAAGGACTCAGAAGCATGATTTTAGAAAGACTTCTGTGCAGGTGAATAGAGGGTGATCACTGTATCATGTAAAAAAAAATATTATGTGGTCAGTTGCGTCGAAACGACAAAAGCTTATGAGAAACATTCCTGTATTGTAACGCTATTTCTTTACCTCCTTATATAGTTAAAATACAAGTCATGTTTTATAAGGGTTTTGGCAAAGAACCAATAATACACTTCATAGAAGTTTGCGATAAAGTCCAGTACATCGTTTATTAAATGTTCAAGACTTTTCACTTTGTATGAGATTCACATTTTGTCTTCTATAACGTAAGATCTGAGCTGCGATAATTTTTTTAAAACATATATCAACATTGGAGAAAACCAGACTGAAACCCTGCTCTGTTGTATAAAAGCGGTCAATGAATTTCTGTTCTATTCATAACGCGGCTGGATTATCTCTCATGGAATGTTAGTTTTTAATGATCTTAACTGATAATAGCAGATGAATTCTAAATTAATAGAATAATTGTGATAGAAGAACATTAAAATTCATATTAGGTCCCAAAAACCCAAACCATGACTAGTTAAGCACTATAGCAAGCATTATTACACAACAACGAAAATATAAAGTTTCACTAGATGTGACAGTCTTTGTCATTGGTTAAAATTGGATGACGAAAGTTCTCCATTGAGTGGCGGTCCTTATCATTGGTTTATACTGGGATGACGAAATTCTCTATAAAGTGACGATCCTTATTAATGGTTAAACTGGGATGACGAAGGTTATCTACCGAGGGATATTTTTATTATCGATTTAACTCTACTGGTGAGAACTCATATTGTTGGAAACTGTTTATTATTTGGTCACGGTAGAGGTAACCAACAGCATTTAAGATACTGTTTGGAATTTCAAATAAAATTTTATTAAAATATTGTTTTGCATTTCAACTAATAATTATATAATTTATTTACAGGATTTAGTAAATTTTACGATCAATACTTGGCGAATTAAAACCCCAAGAAAAGAAAGTGTTAATCGAAGTGCAATCAAGTGACACATACCTCATTAAGTTGTTTGAGGAAATCGTATAAAATATTTTATTTTAATTGTGAATGATCGCTAAAATATCAAACATCTGTTGTTCCCAAGCGAAGTTTTATCGGTTAAAAATAGTAGCAAGGTCGATTAGTATTTCTATGATCCATGAATGTTTGTGACATTTCTCGAATAAATCTTTTTATTTGAAGCATAAAGTAATCATTAGCACAAAAGTGAAAATGTTCAGTAGTGTTGCTAGAGGCGCCACCTATTGCACTGAACTCGGGGTTCTGATTATTAAAAGATAAACTGATAAAACAAGGAAGGATACAATATTTAGTTATGTTCCACAGATCTCCAGGTAGCCAACAAGCGTGTATGTGGGTGCGTTTTCTTATAGGAAAGCCACATTGGGCTATCTGCGGAGTCCATTAAGAATCGCTGATCTTAACGTTGTAAATACGTAGACTTACCGCTGTACTAGTGGGGACAGTCGAGAGACTGAAACGTGATTACTGTAATTTTTATTGACTCCTTTTCTTTTATTCACCAGTGACTGAATAAAATGAAAACATTACAAGGTCAATATCTTTGACTCACGTTGAGACAGGTTTTTGATAACGCAAAGCAGTAGCAAGAGAAATCAGTTTTTACTGTTCAATAAAAAAGTAGGAAAACAAAGGTCCTACCTAATATTATGAAAAGTTTTATTAAATACGTACCATACAAGCTTCTTACGTGTGATAACAAAGTAAAAACAAGAAGCTTAATATTGAAAACCGTAATTATTTTTTTTTGTTTGTAATTAAACACAAAGCTACACCATGGATATCGAAACCCGGTTTATAGCGTCATAAGTTAATAAACCTGCGGCCCGGCATCACCAGGTTGTTAACGTGCTCAATTCGTAATCTTAAGTCCGCGGGCTCGGTTCCCCATCGCACCAAACATGCTTTCCCTTTCAGTAGTGGGGGCATTATAAGTAACGCTCCATCCCACTGTTCGTTGGTAAAAAAAGTATCCTAAAAGTTGGCGGTAGGTGGTGATAACTAGCTGCTTTCCCTCTAGTCTCACACTGCTAAATTAGGAACGGCTAGCGCAGATAACCCTTGTGTAGCTTTGCGCGAAATTGAAAAACGAACACAGACCAGCCGGTGTGCCACTAAAGGAGGGAGGTAAAAACTACAAGGAACAGCATTATGAGCATATTTTTAGAATATTGATTCTTTCTATATATATACCTACTACCACAAGGCAGATATAACTAATTCTCATTTAAGACTGCTAATTCTAGGTTCTTGGAACCTGCAATCTTCATTTCTTGAAGTATGAATAGATAAATTGTTGTATCCTACTAAACCTGGCCATAGGGTGAACATTCAAGCACAGATTCAGATGATTCATGAACGTTCAGTTATAGCTAGCTCTTTTATTTCGTGTGATTTTAAAATAAATATTCATATTTCTACTTTTAAAATCCAAATGAGACTTAGGACGGGTCATGATTTCCAAATAGGGTTAGTAATCAGTTACTATTTTCTCACCATTTGATGGCAAGTTGTATCATCGCCAGAGCTCACAATCGAACACTCTCCTAAGCCGCGACTCTCAACTACATGTAATCATAATTATGCTTGTTGATTAGTTTGTTTTCACATGCTTTCAAATTATAACCCAATGTAACAAAATTTTTACTTTTTCTTGTTTCTGGTCAGAAAGTGTTATTTCCCAGTTGCTTATGCCTAAAGTGAATGGAAAAGACCTATTTTTCTCTTCAAACTTTGCTTTTGTGACCTGGGAGCGTATAACGAAAACATAATGGGAGACTATATTTGGGGGCTGATACGTGAAAGTGATTTACATTACAGTCGCAAATCTCGAAAAACTGCTCACTTCTAAACATTTTTGTATAACTTTAGTATAAATACATGTAAATCTTGATTCATGTGTTGTTTTATTCAGACCTTATGTAAATGAAAATGTACAAATTTGCCCGTTTTTACATAGAAAATAGATTAATTTGTAAATTTCATTATCCAGGTCACAAAAGCAAAGCTTGAAGGGAATAATGGCCATTTTCTGTACTTTTACAACATAAGCAATTAAAAAATAACACATACTATCCCGGCCCGGCATGGCCTAGCGCGTAAGGCGTGCGACTCGTAATCCGAGGGTCGCGGGTTCGCGCCCGCGTCGCGCCAAACATGCTCGCCCTCCCAGCCGTGGGGGGTGTATAATGTGACGGTCAATCCCACTATTCGTTGGTAAAGAGTAGCCCAAGAGTTGGCGGTGGGTGGTGATGACTAGCTGCCTTCCCTCTAGTCTTACACTGCTAAATTAGGGACGGCTAGCACAGATAGCCCTCGAGTAGCTTTGTGCGAAATTCCCAAACAAACAAACAAACAAACAAACATACTATCCAGGAATGAAATTTGTGTTACATAGGGTAATCCATCCCACTGGAGATTAGAGAAACCCCTAATGTCATTGTAACTGGAAACCTAACGTTTTTAGTTTTTTTTGAAATTAATAAAAGTGTAAGCGTAATTTCATATAATGTTACGAATGTTAACATACTCTAGGATAATGTTAAATGTATATACGTACTACAGGATAACGTTATATATATATACGTACTACATAGAGATAAATATGTATCTGCTCCCATCCCCTAGCTGGGTTACTGAAAGTTGGTTACAGTGTGAGATTTGTTATATGATTTGAAGATACGTTTCCATAACAATATTCTAATTATCCTCAAGAGCTTGTGTTTGCAACAAGAGTACATGTGTGGAGAAACAACACTTCTTTAATATTAAATGACATTTATATTGTGAAATATTACCACTCATTTGTGTCAATTAAGTGAGTGTTCAAAACCTAATTCCACGTGACACCTCAGCATGAGGCATTTTATACGTTGACCTCTTAATTCTGGTTATACTGAACAATATTTTGTCTTGGTTTCTTGTTAGCTCATCATAAGTCGTATTTGGTATCTTATTTGGCAGTTAATTTTGTTAAACACTTTGATTTACAACATCACGAGATCTTTTAAACAATGTAATAATTAATCATGATAAATTACCTGAGATACAGCATGAGTAGGGAGAATAATGTGTCCTAATTTTCATATTAGGTTATTTAAATGTGATAAATGATCTAAATGTTAACAATTTATCCTTCAAATTTTCAAATTTCTTTGTCTTTGTTTCTCTAAATTACTTCTGTATTACTCCAGAAGAACATTATATATACTAACATTCTTTGGAATACTCCAAAATTACGTACAACACATACTATATCATAATGGTATGTATAGTAACATACTCCAGGGTAATCTTATATATGTAAGATTATACTCGAAAATAATGTTATATGTAATAACATACTCCAGGGTAATCTTATATATGTAAGATTATACTCGAAAATAATGTTACATGTAATAACATGCGTATAATATAAACATACTCCATGATAACGTTATATATAAAGATATATTGCAGGATAACGTTACATATAATAACATACTGTGAGATAATGTTACGTATACTAACATATTCCAGGATGACGTTACGTACAATTTGATTTGTGTGACACGCAAGTGTTTTCCAATAACGGTATAATCTAACATGTCAATAAAAGCACATTTTCGTTATGATAATTAAATATTGTGTGAGAAACGCATCACTAAAAATCTGTGTCTTGTTGTAACTTCCATTATGAGATAGTTCTTACAAACCTTTGCCTTCGGTGCCCATAGCAAGTTTTAACTTACCAGATATTATCCTCAAACGAACCAACTTTTTACGAGCGCCATCTGTTGGCTTTAGGGTCCGACACCGGTAACCGTCGGAGAATCACCAGGTTCAACGCATTCGACACGTTCACTTTAGTGCGGTTGTATCTCTCTATACGCCTAGTCGCAGTGACGTGTATTCTTGTGATGTATACGAAACTTGTATGCGTTTCCACAAAGATAAACCTACCACTGTAGATATCCCCGCTTTGATACTAGTGTGCGTGTTGTTTGTAAATAGCTTTCCTTAAGTTGTACCTCGTTAGCGTTCGTATTGTTAGATTGACAATGTCCTAGAAATTATTCTTAACGTAGTAAAAAAAAACTATGAAGTAACTCTGTTGTTTCTTACGAATAATTAGAGAAAGAATAATTACATCTAGAACGAGGATATACACTGTACTTTAATATAATCCTCAGAGAATACAGAAGACAGTCGTCAACTTGAAGATTTTCGTCGCATCATCGGTGATATGCTTCAGTGTTACTGTAAGGGGACACTTCTTCACTGGCTACGAAAATAAAAGGTAACAGAAAACAGCGTGGAAACCAACACTCCTCAGGTAAGGAATCCATTTTATTAACAAGAGAAAACTGAACAAACTCATATTGTGATTATGAATCAGAGAAATACAATTCTACGATTGTTTGAACATGTACCTGATTATATGTCATTATTGTATATAGTTAAGTCTACGAAACTTTGTGATGCTAATTTCCTCAAACACCAGTTACGACCTTTCAACTGAAATGTGCTCACACGTCCACCTACTTGCCTGTTCTTTCGTTCGTGCGACCTGGCATGACCTGGTGAGTAGGACACTCGGCGCACAATATATAGGTTGCGGGGTCGAAACCTGTCACCGACCCTGCATGCCCTTTTAGCCATTGTAAAGTGACGATTAATCACACTATTTGATTAGAGTAGTCCAAGGATTAGTGTGGGGTGAGGTTGGCAAACTGCATTCCGTTCAGCTTCTCACCAAAATAAATACCAGTATTTCTGATAGTCCTTGAGTAACTTAGCATGAAACTCAACAGCCAGACCTATCGTCCGTCTACTCACCCATCTCACCATTAAAGTTGCTCTCCATTAACGTACGTGCTCCCTATTTTCTCTCCCATTGACATATATATGTATAATTAAGAATTTTTATTTTAATCGCTTATGAAGCGTCCACATTTATCTCCGCCCTTTTTCGGTTTCTTAATCAAACCGCTACTGTCAAGAGGCCCTATATTTCTATGTCGACTACGTTTCCCTTACATTATCAGTAAACATCTTTGTACCGAAATTACGTGGAAAAACCACATTAAGATCAAACTGTATTTCTCTGGAGACTGTAACGCTGGCGACGATTACAATTTTTCATATGTTTAGACGAAATAAAATGGAAACCGAGAAGTTTTATTTCTTCCATGTAAACTAAGAACAATAAGTATTAAATGAAGTATTTGTTTTATGGAACTGTAAAAAAGTTACTGGCGACGTTCACAATTTCTCATATTTCTAGATGAAAGTAAATGGAATCCGAGAAGCTAGTTTCTAGTTGGGTGATTTTGTTTTTCTATTTTTTTTTTCACATGTAAACTAGGAACAAATATTAAGTGAAATGTTTGCTTTATGTAATTGTGAGCAACTTTATGAGAAGAAGTAAAAACCGACAATTTTATGATCCATTGTCTATTTGTATATTGCATTTCACCATGCAGATAGAAACTACAATATAAAAACACGCAGATATTAAACGAAACTTTAAAGTCACTGAGACGTATATATATTTCTGTATGATTTACTTAAACAATTTGAACCTTGTAATTTTAAAACACAAGTGCGTGTCTGTTTTTTTTTATAGCAAAGTCATATAGGGGTATCTGCTGTATTCACCGGGGGGAATCGAACCCCTAATTTTACGAGGACGTTAAGAAAGGGAAGGATTAATAAATACATACGTCTGGTTTGGTTAATAGTTGTTACAGTTTCGTTAAGGAACAGGTTCACTGAATACGTACGTCTGGTTTGGTTAATAGTTGTTACAGTTTCGTTAATTATCCACTCACACTTTAAATAGTTGTTACAGTTTCGTTAAGAAACTGGTTCACTGAAGAACACTAAATCACAATCTGTTTTCAATTAGTTTTGACGCTAATCCGAATGTTAGTCCTGATCAGAAATTGCTGTGTTCTTGTATAGCCGTCGTTAATATAAAACTGTATGACCTGTTGCCAGCACATGCCAGTCGAGTGGGCGTGATTTCTTATCGCACATCGGAATAATTGTTGTGTTCACCGAGAAAATAGAACCCCTGATTTTAACTTTGTAAATCTCCGCCGATTGGTTGGTTTGGTTTGTTTGAAATTTTGCGCAAAGCTACACGAGGGATATCTGCGCTAGCCATCCTTAATTTATTAGAGTAAGACTATACGGAAGGCAACTAGTCATCACCACCCACCACCAGCTCTTTGGCTACTCTTTTACCAACGAATGGTGGAATTGACCGTCATATTATAACGCTTCCACGAATGAAAGGGCGAGCATGTTTGGTGTGACAGGGATTCGAACCTGAGAACCTCAGATTAGGAGTCGAGCGCTCCAACCATCTGGCCATGTTTTAATGTTATTTTGTATAACAAACACCATTATAAAGTTTTGAAAATCAAACTCTGTGTGTGTATGTGTGTTTGCTTTTTTACAATGAAAATAAATAACTGAACAGATAATGTTCTGTTGGTAAATTGTTGCTTTGCATGTCTTTACTCTAAAACGCTATAGAATACTAGGGAATTTTAGGGCAACATTACCTTGAATATTTAATAGAAAATACGTCACCTGGAAACAACTCCTGAAGTTCTGTTTTTTATCGTGTATTAAAAATTCAAACGTAGTAGATGTGTAATTGTATTGTTTTTAATGATACTACAGGGCAAACAAAAGTAACCAAAACGCTTGAACTTGCTTCACAAAGAGATCCTGAGAGCTCTGAGGTCTCATACATTAAATGCTTTGTTGTTTGTTACGACTTCTCTACAATCTTAGTTTGTTTGTTTTTTGAATTTCGCGCAAAGCTACTCGAGGGCTATCTGCGCTAGCCGTCCCTAATTATGTAGTGTAAGAATAGAGAGGGAAGGCAGCTAGTCATTACCACCAACCGCCATCTCTGGGGCTACTTTTTCACCAACGAATAGTGGGATTGACTGTCACATTATAACGCCTCCACGGCTGAAAGAGCGAGCATGTTTGGTGAGACCGGGATTCGAACCCACGACCCTAGGATTGCGAGCCGCACGCCTTAACCCACCTGGCCCATGCCGGCCTACAATCTTAGTTACATAATTATATTTGTTTCCACAAACGTCTTATTTATATTTATTTCGAAAGAAGGAAAAGAAACTTCCCAGCTGAGCAATCCCTAAAGCCAAAAATAGAATCAATGCAATCAACAGATTGAACAGTAAAACATTTTTATCTGAAACGGATATTTCTCATGCGCTGCTGGTGATTATAGATCTTTAAACCAGAAATTCCGTGCAAAGAAAAAACAACACAAAAATATACTATTTTATTTTGTATTCACCCAGTCAAAAATTATTCTGAATCATACCTGAGTTGTTAGTTAAGGCAGTGATAACTTGTTGTACTCTGAAAGAAACATACTTTGTCACTAGAAATTCCATTGAATAAACGATCCACTCTCTACGATAAGTGAATGAAACAATGTGCTTCCTCTACAAAATAAAATGTGTGTTTCTTTACTGCAAAGCCACATCAGGCTATCTGCTGAGCCCACCGAGGAGAATCGAACCCCTGATTTTAGCGTTGTAAATCCGTAGACTTATCGCTGTACTTGCGGGGGGGGGCAAAATAAAATAAAAGTTAACTTAGTAATCCTCACAAGGCCAGGTGGTTAAGGTGTTCGACTCGTAATCTGAGAGTCGCGGGTTCGAATCCGCGCTATAAAACTCACACAACGTTTGTAAACTTGGATAAAGAGGGTCAAAGTTTATGTCACCGAAGGTCATTAATTTAGGGCTATTTGTAAACGTACTGCCTTACCATCTGTTTAATAAGGAACTGTAAAGTATGATTTTTATGTTACACTAAAGAAACATGTAGAAATTGAAAAAACAAACAAGTAACAACAAGATGGATTTACTGTCTTACATAGCATCTCTTATAGAGCTGATATCAGTTCTCCGTGTTGATGAATAAATATATTGAATGGCTCTATCATTCTGTTGACGATAATCTACCATCACGCTACAAGATGAACAACTGGCAAAAATAAACCCTACGCTCAATGTACTGGTTCATTAAGTACCATATAAATGTTTCATTGTGTTTTATGTGATATTAACTGAACCGTCAATACGCGATATCTGATACTATTACGGACGGTTGTAGTTCAATGGTTTATTGTGTGATGAAATTTTATTTAAAGAAAAAAATGAAGAATGGACCTTCATAAGGTTCATAACATCCGATTCAGAAACTTCCACCTGTTAAAGAGTCTGTTAATATTAACACTTATCTCTGCATTTTTTAACACTTTCAACTGAGAATCGATGATCATCTTTTACCGGTTACAAATATTCCTGCACATTTTTAACAGTCATAAACGATGTACGTTTGATCTGATTCAAAACGTAAGAGAAAATTAGAACGTTATTTTCGGTTCTCGGTTTATATATCAGCAAGCTTTATTGAGACTTTCTGTTCACCTTTGGTCCTAACCAAGAGGCCCGGCATGCCGAATCGTGTTAAGGCGCACGATTTGTAATCCGAGATTTGCGGGTTCGCATCCCTGTCGCACAATACATTTTCAGTCGTGGGGGCGTTATAATGTGACGGTCAATCCCGCTATTCGTTGGTAAAGAAGTAGCCCAAGAGTTGGTGATGACCAGCTGCCTTCCCTCTAGTCTTAGTCTAAATTAGGGACTGCTAGAACAGATAGACCTCGAGCAGCTTTGCGCGAAATAAAAAATCAACGACAAACAAACCTAACCAAGATCCTAAACATATTAGAAAGAACATGAACGTCGCATTCGCCTAGGACATGTATTACAATGATAATATTATATTCAATATACTTATAAACGCTCTAACTGGATGTGTTTATCTTCATTCTGGGACCAATGATAAACCGAGGCCTAAAATCTACGTTCTCAATTCCACGTGCATTTTTAATGTCCAAGTTATAACAATGTGACTCAAGCGACACCTACAGATTTTAATAGTTAAAAGCGTTACACATTTCATCTGGCCCGATACATTTGCGGCACAGCGGTATGCCTGCAGACTTACAATTCTAGAAACCGAATATCGTTATCCGTGGTGAGCTGTGTTTTTGTGTGTGTTTTTTTTATTTCATAGCAAAGCCACATCGGGCTATCTGCTCAGCCAACCGAGGGGAATCGAACCCCTGATTTTAACGTTGTAAGTCCGGAGACATACCGCTGTACTAGCGGGAGGCCGGTGGTGAGCAGAGCACTAATGACCTATTATGTAGTTTTAGGCTTAACTACAAACAAACATATGACTTTTCACGATGACGAGAAACTCACTTGAAGTAAAAATGTATTCCAAAGACTAATTGTTCTGAATCGTATTCCTGTAAGGTTTAAAATGCAGTGAATATCACGTAAGTTTGAGTGTGTATGTGAAAAAAAAAACACAAAAAACACACGTACTTTACTAATGTATGCGTTATTATTAAAATCGAGTCATGACGACAAGTAATGTTTGGAAGGATGTGAATATTTTATAGTTCCTTATAAAATTGCACATTTATGTAAGAAAATGATCTATGGGGAATCGAAGAGTTCCTATTTATACTGGAGCACGTGATTATTAGTATACTAAACTCGGAGGTAAACTCCTCATCCAGTTAAATATTTAAACAGGACAGCACGAAATTGCATGAGTTTGTTCATTGTATATAGTTTAACTCTAAAAACCAGAAAGAGCTAAATAAAAATATTAATATCGTCTATGAATATTAGCTCCTAGCGGTACAGCTTTATATCTGTGGTTGTACAATGCCAAAAACTGGGTTTCGATACCCGTGGTGGACAGAGCACAGAGAGCCCATTGTGTAGCTTTGTGGTTAACTCCAAACAACAAAATGTAAATATTAATAATTTGTGATTCAACGTTCCGTAACCATGGTAATTCTCTGACTAATTAAACGAACGTTAGTGATTTTGTGAAATGATTAGGGCTAGCTTCGTTTCATGATATGAATAGTGTGTGAAGAGAAATATTGTTTGTGTAAGAATGCCTTCTATGAATAACTGTATCACGCTGTTCATAGAGAAATGCTTTGAATTATGAGTTTTGTCTACCTGACTACTCTGTATGTGAAGACACTGTAAATATAGGGATGATGTGTCGAAATAAATACGTGTTTACAGAAATGAATATTGAACAAAGAAAAGTATTGTAAATTTAATGGAGGAATGATTATTATAGAGAGATACTGTGTTGGTGAATGTGGCAAATGGAGGAATGATTATTATGGAGAGATACTGTGTGATGGTGAATGTGGCAAATGGAGGAATGATTATTATAGGGAGATACTGTGTGATGGTGAATGTGGCATATGGAGGAATGATTATTATAGAGAGATACTGTGTGATGGTGAATGTGGCATATGGAGGAATGATTATTATAGAGAGATACTGTGTGATGGTGAATGTGGCAAATGGAGGAATGATTATTATAGAGAGATACTGTGTGTTGGTGAATGTGGCATATGGAGGAATGATTATTATAGAGAGATACTGTGTGATGGTGAATGTGGCAAATGGAGGAATGATTATTATGGAGAGATACTGTGTGAGGGTGAATGTGGTATATGGAGAATGATTATTATAGAGATACTGTGTGAGGGTAGATAGCATATGGAGGAATGATTATTATAGAGAGATACTGTGTGAGGTGAATAGCATATGGAGGAATGATTATTATAGAGATACTGTGTGATGGTGAATGTGGCATATGAAGGAATGATTGTTATAGAGAGATACTGTGTGATGGTGAATGTGGCAAATGGAGGAATGATTATTATAGAGAGATACTGTGTGATGGTGAATGTGGCAAATGGAGAAATGATTATTATGGAGAGATACTGTGTGAGGGTGAATGTGGCATATGGAGGAATGATTATTATAGAGAGATACTGTGTGAGGGTGAATTAGCATATGGAGGAATGATTATTATAGAGAGATACTGTGTGATGGTGAATGTGGCATATGAAGGAATGATTGTTATAGAGAGATACTGTGTGATGGTGAATGTGGCAAATGGAGGAATGATTATTATAGAGAGATACTGTGTGATGGTGAATGTGCATATGGAGGAATGATTATAATAGAGAGATACTGTGTGAGGGTGAATAGCATATGGAGAATGATTATTATAGAGAGATACTGTGTGATAGTGAATGTAGCATATGGAGAATGAATTATTATAGAGAGATACTGTGTGATAGTGAATGTAGCATATGGAGGAATGATTATTATAGAGAGATACTGTGTGATGGTGAATGTAGCATATGGAGGAATGATTATTATAGAGAGATTATGTGATGGTGAATGTAGCATATGGTGAATGATTATTATAGAGATACTGTGTGAGGTGAATAGCATATGGAGGAATGATTATTATAGAGATACTGTGTGATGGTGAATGTGGCATATGGAGGAATGATTATTATAGAGAGATACTGTGTGATGGTGAATGTTGCATATGGAGGAATGATTATTATAGAGAGATACTGTGTGCTGGTGAATGTTGCATATGGAGGAATGATTATTATAGAGAGATACTGTGTGGTGGTGAATGTGGCAAATGGAGGAATGATTATTATAGAGAGATACTGTGTGATGGTGAATGTGGCATATGGAGGAATGATTATTATAGAGAGATACTGTGTGAGGGTGAATTAGCATATGGAGGAATGATTATTATAGAGAGATACTGTGTGATGGTGAATGTGGCATATGGAGGAATGATTATTATAGAGAGATACTGTGTGATGTTGAATATGGCATATGGAGGAATGATTGTTATTGAGAGATACTGTGTGATGGTGAATGTGGCATATGGAGGAATGATTATTATGAACAAATGATATAAACCGATAAGATGTTATGTATGAAGGGATAAAAAGCTTAATTATAGTCAGAACAATAAAGATATGAACTAATTTTATCCATTTCTAATGTAAAGACAATAATAAAATATTTTATAACAGTCCTATTGCAGGGCATATAAGGTCACGCTAAAGTCATGATCGTTTTAATTTGTTGGCTAACAAAGTTGATACTCGAGGTGATTTGTTCCTTTAGATGTGTTTTTCATCAACGTTAAAACTACAACGTTAGTGTAATGGATGAGTTTAGTTCATCATTAGCGCTCAATAGGACTTTAGCTTTTTTGTTAGTTTTCTGTTAACTGAAGACTAAATTATACAGATTATAATACAATATTTCTAGTGTAATAAACTTAATTTTGGTGTATTGTGGTTAATATTCGGTGTTGGTGAACTGTAGTAATATTTAATTTTGGTAATACTCACTGCTGCTGTACTTTGGTAATATTCAATACTGATCTACGATGATAATAATAATGTTCGTGAAGAATGGTAATACTTAATGCCGATATACTGTGGTAATATTCAATACTGATGTACGATGGTAATATTAATGTACGTGAAGAATGGTAATATTTAATGCCGATATACTGTGGTAATATTCAACGTTGATGTATTGTAGTAATACTAAATGTCGGTGAATTGTGGTAATACTTAATCTCGGTATACAATGGCATTGTTTAATGTTAGTTTATTGTGTTAACACTCAAGCTGGTGTGCTGTGGTAATACTCAGTGTTGGTATATTGTGGTAATTGACAGTGTTGGCGTAATGTCGTAATGTTCAGTGTTGATGAAGTGTAGTAATGATTAATATTGATGTACTCTGGTAATACTTAATACTGGTCTTCAGTAACAATACGTAATTTACTTTATTATGGTAATACTCAATGTTGGTAAAGAGTGCTAGTATACTGTATTTATAAGTATGGTATATACTTAGAGTGAATGCATATTTGTTTTTGTATTGTACGTTATGTTATAAATTTTCTATGTTGATGTGCCTTTAGTAACTAGTTTTAAGTCAAATCCAAACACGATTTCTGTGCCGTTTGGTAGAACTGGACAGGGTGTGAATTTGTGGTGAGTGTGCTGACACTGCGAAAACGAGAATTCGTTGATGGCCGTCAGTTACTGCAAGAATCCGAAATACACTCTAGGATCATGGGGTTGCTATGAAAACGTGGGTCAAACTCCATTTTTCAAGCAAAAGTAGCTTAATAATTGGTGATAGTTGCTGTTACTAGGTGGATTTCATCTGATCTATCTGTTCTAAATTAGGGGTGACTAGTTTGTTTGTTTTGAATTTCGCACAAAGCTACCCGAGGGGGCTAGCTGTCCCTAATTTAGCAGTGTAAGACTAGAGGGAAGGCAGCTAGTCATCACCACCCACCGCCAACTCTTGGGCTACTCTTTTACCAACGAATAGTGGGATTGACCGTCACATTATAACGTCTGAAAGGGCGAGTATGTTTGGCGCGACGGGGATGCAAACCCGCGACCCTCAGATTACGAATCGCACGCCTTAACACGCTTGGCCATATCGGGCCAGGGGCGACTAAGTATAGATTGCCTTCGTGTAATTTTGTGCAAATTTTCTGAAAAAAATAAAGATTTAAGCCTTACCAACTGGAAAAGCTAGAGATGTTCGATTCTGTTATAAAGCTTAAGAATTTCTTAGGAAAGAAGTTGACCCCATTTCACTCAATAGGATATTTCCAGCGTTCAATTATACATCTAAACAATTCCATTCTTTTATTGTAAAAAAATATATATTATTAAAAAATTAGTACAGAAATTTTTATTAGCTGTTTACAATTATTATCTTTCCAAACGCACTTCAAAATAACACGTAAAATATTGTAATAGTTAATGTGGAGTTTAAAAATACATATATTGGTTTGTTTTGAATTTGATGCAAAGCTACAAGAGGAGTTATCTACGCTAGCCATTCCTAATTTAGCAGTGTAAGATCAGAGGGAAGACAGCTAGTTATCACCACCCATCGCCAATTCTTGGGCTACTATTTTACCAACTGAAAAGGCTAGCATGTTTGGTGTAACGGGGATTCGAACCCGCGACCCGCAGACTACAAGTCGAATGCCTTAACCACCTGGCCATGCTGGGCCAAAGTTACATAGAAAATCAGTTGAAAAGTTTTGGTGAGCTTCACGCAACTGGATGTTAGAAAATAAATCTTCCAGAAACTTTTTTCCTTCGCCTTGCATTTATTATATAGATTATACGTTCAACTTACCCATTAAAAACTGTTTTTTAACTCAGAGGTTATTTGTATGTGAATTTCTATTAATAGCCCAATTTTCCAAAATCTATATTTTATTTTCTAGTTCTTACGATATTATCATTTTCCTCTTGTTTGTAACAACAATAATTTAAATCATTTCAAAGTTTGTTTGTTTTTCACCTACTGCCTCGTTTTTCTCCACGTAAAAGAAAGGTTTGTATAACAATTACATTACCTTCCTGGAAGGTATAGTTTATCAACATTATTTTGTATGTTTGATCGCTTGTTGTTGAGGCGAGCGACTCGTAATCTGAGGGTCTCTGGTTCGCATCCCTGTTGCACCAAACATGCTAGCCTTTTCAGTCGTGGGGGCGTTATAATGTCCCGCTCAATCCCACTATTCGTTGGTAAAAGAGTAGCCCAAGAGTTGGCGGTGGATGGTGATGACTAGCTACCTTCCCTCTAGTCTTAGGACTGCTAAATTAGGGACGTCTAACGCAGATAGCCCTCGAGTAGCTTTGCGCGAAATTAAAAAACAAACAAACAAACCGCTTGTTGTTAAGCACAAAGCTACGCAATGGGCTGTTTGTACTGTGTCTGCTGTAAACTCGTTTATTAGCGCCATAAGTCCTTAGACGCACCGCTGAAACACTGGGTAATTATCAAACAACTTCATGATATTTCAACGTTTTAACGCGTTCATTTGCGTTTAAACAACTGAGTGAAATTACCTCTCTTTGTTAAATTCCTACCTTCATTTGCGCTTGAACAAGAGGTTTAATTCTCCCTTCTTTGTCAACTTCCAAGAGTGCATTTACCATAGAATAAGTCCATTTTCCTCATCTGTTCCTACAACGATGTTAGGCAATCCCAAAACCATAAAGCTGTCCCTCAGACCATTTTAATTATTTTGCTTTGTGTGTAAGTTCTTTTCAAAATAAATCTAACAAAAACTTGGAAATTTGATCTTCTTTCTAGTTACTTATCTTAACTTGAAAACACTGCCACTGTAGCCAATGTTCTTGACGATAAAGGAACAGAAATACCGAGTTTCCTGTACTTTATATACCAATGAATGTTTTTCTTCATGCAGATATCGATATTATTGAGTTTTAAGTTTTGTTTTATGACAAGGTGTATACGTATGTAGTAACTGGCTAGCTTTGTGCATAATCCAACAAAGAAACCAGGTGTTCAGCATTGTGCAATACGTGGAGGTCTATAACATGATTGTGTTGTTTTGTTTTTTTAATTTTGCGCAAAGCTACTCGAGGGATATTTGCACTATTCATACATAATTTAGCAGTGTAAGACTAGAAAGGCAGCTACTTATCACCACCCACCGCCAACTCTTGGGCTACTCTTTTACCAATGAATAGTGGGATTGACCGTCACATTATAACGCCATCACGGCTGAAAAAATGAGAATGTTTGGTGCGATCGGCATGCGAATCCGCGACCCTCAGATTACGAGTCGCACGCCTTAACCCACCTGACAATGCCGGGTCATTCTGATTGTAATTTCAATATATATTTCTAGGCGTTTTGTGGATGGCTGGTAGGGTATTTTTAATGGTGTCCCAGTACTGAAACTAATTAGCATTATGGAAGAAGGACTATTAAGTGGAAAGGATAATGTGTAGTTGAAACTTCGATTTTTCTTAAGATTATATATTCCAATCTTTATTCGTTCTACCTTAAATCTTTTTTTTGTAACAGGAACCACTTCTTTGTTCGTGTATCTCTTAAATCGTTAATGTATGGATGTATATTTCATTATCGAAGTTCGTAGTGTACAGACTAGTCTGTTTTGGAGAACTAATTTTTCCTTGTGTTCAAACTTTAGATTAGCACTTTAAAATGTAATAGATAAATGTACAGATTATGTTTCTCACCCAAAGCATTTTAAAAATTATATTTAATCGTAATCTATAAGTATGTCCAACAATAAACTCTGAGAGTTGTCTTGGATACAAATCAGTAAGAGGATTCTATAAAACACTTCAATCTCATGATTGTTCTCATATTTAGAAGAGGATTCTACAAAACAGTCTAAGTTCGTGATTGTATTCTCATTCAGTAAGCGTTCTGTAAAAGTTGAAGGTAGTGATTGAACTTTGATTTAGTAAGAGTTTCATAAAACACTTGAATTTGGTGACTGTACTCTTATTGAATAGGACCCCCAGTAGCGCAGCAGTATGTCTACGGACTTACAACGCTAGGAACTGGGTTTCGATACCCGTGGTAAGCAGAACACAGATAGCCCCTTGTGTAGTTTTGTTTTTAACTTCAAGCAAACAAACTGAGTAGAGGTTTTCTGAAACAGTTCGTGATGTTGCACACACAATAGGCAAAGGTTTTATAAAAAGTTGAGGTTCGTCATTGTACTTTAATATAATGGGATTCTTTATAACAAATGAAGTTCTTGATTGTAGTTGAATTAACCATAAGGTTACGTTGTTGTGATTTATACGTGTGGGTGTTCTATTTCTATTGTTTTATTATATACAACTTCATGATTTGGTTTGGTTTGTTTTGAATTTTTTCGCAATGCTACAGGAGTGCTATCTGTTCTAGCTGTCCCTAATTTAGCAGTGTAACACTAGAGGGAAAGCAGCGAGTGATCACCACCCATCGCCAACTCTTGGGCTATTATTTTACAAACGAATAGTGGGATTGACCGTCACATTATAACGCCATAACGGCTAAAAAGGCAAGCATGATCTCTACGACGGGGACTCGAATCCGTGATCCTCAGATTACGAGTCAGGCGCTTTAACCATTTGGCCATTGTTCCTTAAAATTTAACCACAACTTCATCTGAATGTTAACGCAACAACATCACGTATCACAAAAGAAAAAAAAAACTGTATGTGTGTGTGTGTGTGTGTTTTGTTGGTTTTTTTTTTTTTGCTGCCAAAAATGCAATTATTTCGTTTTGGCAGTTAATATCGTTGTACTTATCACGTGTTACGTGAATGTGTATTCTATTTATTCTTTATCTACATCTTCACTGAAACGAAAGTTTGAAAAATTAATGACATACCCTTTATACGAGTGCATTTACTTCTAAAAGTTCGTGAAGCTGGAAATTCTAGGTATCGTCTCACGTGTCTACATGTGTTTTGTTTGTAGGTGTTTTATTTTTCATTGTTCACGTGTCTGCAGGTTCACGAAGACAGAAACTCCAATACATTTTTATACCAGTCAACACGTGTTTTATTTGTAAGTGTTTTATTTTTCATTGTTTCTTTAAGTTCTGAAGATGTAAACATCAAAATATCTTCACATTTGTCAGGCCCGCATGGCCAAGCGTGTTGAGACGTTCGACTCGTAATCCGGGGATTGCGGATTCGAATTCGAGTCGCACCAAACATGCTCGCCCTTTCAGCCGTGGGGGCGTTATAATATACGGTCAATCCCATTATTCGTTGGTAAAAGAGTAGCCCAAAAGTTGACGGTGGGTGGTGATGACTAGCTGCCTTCTCTCTAGTCTTACACTGCTAAATTAGGGACGGCTAGCGCAGATAGCCCTCGTGTAGCTTTGTGAGAAATTCAAAAAACAAACAATTCACATTAGTTAGTAGGTGTTTCGTTACTTACTGTTTCTTTATCTTACTGAAAATTAAATACTCTTAATGTAAAATAAAGAAGTTTGGGTCAAGTTCATGACTTCATTTTAAAATGTAAAACGTTTCTTTTTCACTTTCCTTACGATATTTATTTCTCCAACTCGACTTTATGAATAATTCGCGTTTACATTACGGCAAAACTTAGCCTAAAACTTTCTACGTTTCAGTATTCTGTGATTTAAGCTGTGTCATAAAACAGTCGTAAATGCCCGTGTATGTCGAATTGACGAAGGCTAGAATGGATAGTAAAAGTTTATTTTCCGAGCAAACGTAACATAAATGTTCTAAATATAGTCAATTATCTTTGGGGTAGAAATTTCGTTCTTTATCTAAACTCTCGAACGCAGATAATTTCGATCCTGAGTCATTGTTACTCGGAATCGTTGTGTGTGTGTTAGCAACTATCTCGGCGAAATATACATCTGTTGGCGCGAGTTTTTATGACGTCATGCGTCGTTATACTTAAAATATATTTGAGTAGCTGTGCAGTATTTTTCAAGTAATATTCTAACACTTAATTATTTGTAGAAGTTTATGTTATGTCTGTATAAAAGCGTGGTATTTTTTCTTCACTATTACACTGAAGTTGCATTATGTATGTATGTATGCTTACTTCATTAGTTCATTGAAGTTGCGTTATGCATAGGAAAGTATGGCATTTTTCATCACTATTACACTATTATGCTTGTATGAAAATGTGATACTTTTTCTTCGCTATTAACATGCTCCTCTACTGTAGAACAACTCTCCTTACATTAGCAGTAGTTTGTTCCATATAAAAAAAAACAATTCGTTCTGTAGTATGTGACCTCTATGTATACAATAAACTTTTTTATGGTCTATGGCGTTCTTAAAACGCGTGAAATTCACTATAAAGTTTTCTACTATTCAACTTCTTGAACTTTCAGCCGTGGGGACGACATAACGTGACGGTCAATCCCACTATTTGTTGGTAAAGAATAGCCTAAAAGTTGACGGTGGGTGGTATTGATTAGTTTTATTCTCTCTGTGGAGTATCACATCAAATTTCAAAAACAAACAAATGAACAATATCTGGTGGTAGTAGTGGGGAGGCTGGTAAGGTTAGGTCACTTGTTCGAGCACCTACTTTTTGACCTTTTTCCTGCTATTGATAAGCTACATCACGTTCATTGGACTAACATACACAAAGGATCCGAGTTTCGGTGTCTTTTCCAGCTGTTCTTATTAAACAATATATATATATATATATATACCTTAAAGTTTACTATGCAACATTGAACTTTACCAATATATTTTATTTTATTATTGTAAAAAAAAATATACCATATTCAAGATACATTATTGACCACAAAGCAACACACAAGTTAAAGACTAGTCAGAATTTTACTTCACGACAGAAGTAGATGTTCCCTTAATTCTGGGAGAAAATGTTGACCTTTACAACAGACACAACAGCATAAAATATCGGACGAGCGACCTTTTGTTGAAGACAGTGCGTGATTACTCTTTTTTTTTTTTATCCCATCGATAAAGCTACAGACACCTTCGGTGCTTTGATAAATGAAGAGCGTTCTTACGTGATAAATGCAATAGTGACGCGCTATTTGATCTTCATGTTCAGTATACTTATATAAAACACCCTTTGTGTGGCTGTAGCGATTGTTGGTGGTAATACTGTTAAACTGTAATCCTTTCTAACACTGATTGATGTAAGAAAACTACATCAAGCTACTTCTGAAAGCTTACCCAACTGCCACGTAAATATACTTTAAAGATATCCATTTAGAAGGGTTAAGGGGATATATTCTTTCTCAACCAATACAAAATAGATGAAAAGATGTTAACGTCGTGTTATAGATTTTTGGAGGAATAAAGTTTGTGTTTAATATGCGTGCACCTAAAGTTACTGCTTTAATAGCTTATAATTCGGGTACCACCTATATAGCAAGTAAAATTCATTTAAATTTGGATTGTATAGATTTACAGTTAATTATGTATTACGTTTCTATTTTACGGAGAAGGGATGCTGATATTTCTATTCCAGGAGAGATGAATTCTAATTAAGAAAGAAACGTAACCTATTAATATTTTTCACTTCAACCTCAGTTACCGTGTTTTAGTTTGTACGTTTCTAAGTGAACTGGAAAAAGTGATTCGTGTCATCAACCGTTGTTGCTAAAGAAACTAGAAACTAAATATGTATCTACACAAGTTATTAGTTGATGATAAAAAAGTTGTTTATAAGACAGTCATTATGATTGATATGAGGTACTGATAAATACACGCATTTGAGAAACAAAGCGAATTTTTTAATAAATATATAAAACATAATAAAAACTCACGAAACAAAATTCAAACATTCAGTGATGAATTATTTCGAACAGTTTTATGACCTGTTTCTATTCAGTAAAGCTAGGCCTAGCATGGCCAGGTGGTTGGGCACTCGACTTGTAATCTGAGGGTCGCAGGTTCGAATCCCCGTCGCGCCAAACATGCTCGCCCTTTCAGCCGTGGGAGCGTTATAATGTGACGGTCAATCCCACTATTCGTTGGTAAAAGAGTAGCCCTAAGGTTGGCGGTGGGTGATGACGATTAGCTGCCTTCCCTCTAGTCTTACACTCATAACTTAGGGACGGCTAGCGCAGATAGACATCGTGTAGCTTTGCGCGAAATTCAAAAACATAACATAAACCTAAAGCTAAACATTATGTGTTAAAGAAAATATTTTAGGTGACTACAAGGAGTTAATTTCAGAAACTAGAGACAAGCGTACATCAAGCAATAGTCACATACAGAAAAATAATAACTACCAGTGGACTTCAAGTAAGGTTGACAGTGAAACTCATAAGATTACTACTCGAGTAGAATTTGAATGATAACTTCCTCAAAGACAAAGGAATATACATACATTGGTGGCTTCAGGTGTTAGCCACATCACGTTCATGGAATAAGTACACGTACAGGAGTGCTTCAGGTCTTAATCACATCAAGTTCTTGTGCTTAGTACACGCACAAATGTGCTTCAGGTGGTAATTACTTTACGATCAAAATATTAGTACACATGTAGGCTTCAACTGATATGCTCATTAAAATGAGATTAGAAGACACACAGAACTGAGTTTCATATGATAATTATATCCCGGTGAGATTTCTTTCTTTTTTATTGATTTAAAATCAAGAGAACAAATAACTACATTAAAAGGCCCGGCATGGCCAGGTGGGTTAAGGCGTGCGACTCGTTATCTGAGAGTCGCGGGTTTGCATCCCCGTCGCACCAAACATGCTCGCCCTCTCAACCGTGGGGGCGTAATAATGTGACGGTCAATCCCACTATTCGTTGGCAAAAGAGTAGCCCAAGAGTTGGCGGTGGTTGGTGATGACTAGCTGCCTTCCCTCTAGTCTTACACTGCTAAATTAGGGACGGCTAGTGCAGATAGCTCTCGAGTAGCTTTGCGTGCAATTCAAAAACAAACAAACTAAAGAAAAATAGAAAAAATAATCCACTCTTATACCAAATAAAACTTATGTATGTTACTTCTCGTAGTTTGACAAGCTTGTCTCCTCAACTTCCAGTATAATTATTAACACATTAAAACAGTCTACTAAACTTCCATTAAAACTATTAACTCAACAAGACACGATAATTTCCTTAACTTCCAGTGTAACTATTAATTCAAGAAGACAGCTACTTAACTTCAAGTATAACTAATAACACAACACAATTTCCTTGACTTCCAGTGTAACTATTAACTCAAGAAGACAGCTACTTAACTTCAAGTATAACTAATAACACAACACAATTTCCTTAACTTCCAGTGTAACTATTAACTCAAGAAGACAGCTACTTAACTTCAAGTATAACTAATAACACAACACAATTTCCTTAACTTCCAGTGTAACTATTAACTCAACAAGACAGCTACTTAACTTCAAGTATAACTAATAACACAACGCGACAATTTCCTTAACTTCCAGTGTGACTGTTAACTCAAGAAGAGTCTATTTAGTCGCAGTATAATTCATAACACAATAAGACAGAACGGTTAACTACCATAAATAGTGACTCAACAAACTTTAGTACTAAACTTTGTTTCTAGTTCATTAGATCTTTCACGGTTGACAAAGTAACGTATGTCTTCAACTGAGTGTTCTAAGAAGTCCTTATTTCACGGCTATTCTGTTTGTAGCGGCACCGCGGGGAGAAAAGTGCACTCGCTGTTACAAAGTGAGAGTGATAAGGTATTGTAAATGAACACGCAATGGTTTGATCAGCAGTACCAGAATGCGTGCAATATATTATTTCGTAAGATCTTAACCCGAGCAAGAAGAACACAAAAGCCCCCCCAATGGCACAGCGGCACGTCTGTGGACTTACAATGCTAGAAACAGGGTTTCAATACCCGTGGTGAGCAGAGCACAGATAATCCATTGCGTAGCTTTGTACTTAATTTCAAAGAAATAAAACATACGAATAAAACACTTTATCTATCTATTACATGAGCGAACTTGGAGAGACATTACAATTTTCTTATAAAAGTAAAACAGAAGTATTGATTACTCCCTGGGTGAACATCAAATCTCTGCTTGTATAACACACGTTATCTTGTGGACCTGCTTAATAGATTTAAAAATTTAAACTCAAGTCTCTGTAGAGTCACTGGAGTAATGCAGTGAGATTTCTAATGCATTTGCGCATCATATATAGTTGATATATTTATTTATTACACATATACCCACTTAAATACAAATGAAACACTTTTTGGGAGCTTTATTGTCCTACCTTTATGCCTGAACAATTTTCTACGTTGAATAATTCGGAAGATAAAAAATTTGTTGTATAAATTAAATATATTCTTCATTCACTATATAAATGTTGGCTCGCTTTGGTATTACAACTAAAAACATGATACGTATAAACCACTTACGTATTTATTCCTTTAATGTAAAACAAATCCATTAAACGTTTTTTTTTTTTTTTTTTTTTTTTGCAAACAAGATACTTAAAGGATTGTTTTTATTTAAACGCTTATTTATGAAACAAGTTAATGAAACATTTGTTACGTTATATAAAAAACAACAACTTAATATCGGATTCTACTGTTCTAAAAGCAAGCTATTAAAGTCCATGTTATAATTTTTTGTTATTTCAAAAGAAATAGGCCTAAAGCGTTTGGTGAAAAATAATTTAAGCTGTTTATTCCGTTCTTTGAAAAACAATTTAAATGTTTAGTTCGTTGTTTAGAAACAAGCTAACGAATGTTTGTTCTACTGTTTTAAAATAAACTACTTAATGCTTTGTGTAATATAAATAAACTATATGAGTACTTGCGTTTTGTTGATTTAAAGAGAAGAAAAACATTCGTAGACTCATTCTATGAGTCTACGAAGATTGAGTACATTGTATTAAAACGGTTTTGACTATCGAAATTAATAGGTCACGATACAACCAGAGCCGATATGATATCGTAGTGGAACGGCATGTATCATAACTACTTTTTGTTATTGTTAGATGTTAATTAAACAGTTTAGTGCCACCAATAATTGATCACCTTGGGGAATGATGTCGAACAGATCTTGCTGATGCAAAATATTCGTGCTCGCAGATAAAAGTAATGTGCTGACATTGTGGATTTAGAGTTTTTGGTATACGGATATCCCTAGCACTTGATGACATTTAAAGATAAAAGAGGAATATGGATCAAGTTAGAGCATTAACACCAGAAAGGATCCTAGTACAGCCTTAGTAATCAAACCGCAGCGTCTATCATCAGGTATTCATGAACACAAATTCAGTGGCGAAAGTTGTTACCGTACCCCAGATAACAGTACACAAAACAATAAAGATCTGGAAAAGTGTCATCAGATACTTCCATGACATGCATATTTAACCGTCGCATATCAGAAATAGAAGAAGAATGTCCTGGATATTCATTTCCCTTACGAAAAAATACCAGTCAAATCGCCTGACATAGCACCAATAAATTTCTTTACCATTTCACCGTTGAAATGGGCGTTAAAAAACTGTCTACATTGTGTAGTTGATGAATTATAGACATAAACATGGACGGGCGGTGCGCTTTAGACATGAAAGTCTTACGAAGAAGTTTATTGAAATAGATAATACACTGCAATTTTCACGATTTGCGTTCGCTCGCAATAACAAGCTCGAACGGAGAGACATAGACTGTGACGACGTAGTGAGTTCCAAATCATTTTAACAGAATGAACTAAGGTATTGTAAAATAATCAACTTGTATACTTGTTTTGTTATTTAAAACTGACCAATTAAATGTATGTTTTTCTGTTTTAAAAACAAACTTTAACTACTTATTTTATTGTTCGAAAACAAACCATTGAGTTACTTGCCATATTGTTTTAAAAACAAACTAATTACATGCTTCTTTGTTATTCTACAAAAAAAAAAGTGTTTAACGTCTTGCCTCAATGTGTCAGCTGTAAGTTACGGACTTACAACATTAAAACTAGAAGTTCGATTACTCGTGGTGCACACAGTGCTATAGCTTACTGAGCAGATTTGCATGAAAACAAACGTAATTTCTAGTTGTGTTGTTTTAAAACAACACAAGCCAAACTTTGTTTTCTAGTACTTTAAGAATAAGAAACTCTGATATTTATTTTGGTTTTAAAAAATTCCTGTTATTCTCCTTCGCTTGATTTGAAAAAAGAATGCAAGATAAATCTAAAGCATTTCAAACGAGTAATAAAAGCCGATTAACTATGGGTAATATATTTGCAAAACCTATGTTTTCTCCTGTTCGATTCCTTGCCGTAGATATAGCAGATTGCCCACAATAGGTTTGCTTTGAAGAAAAAGAAAGACCTTTCTTAGCAAGTTATGGGTCGATATTTAAAATCAAATATCTTAAAGAAAGATGTTCCTCTCTGATCGTACTTTCAGATCTATTGCTATGTTGATTTCCAGATGTACTTTAATAAGAAAAGTTTACAGTTATAAATTAATTTGACAATTTAAAATCTTTCGGGACCCGGCATGGCCAGGTGGGTTAAGGCGTTCGAACTCGTAATCTGAGGGCCGCAGGTTCGAATCTCACCGAACCAAACATGCTCGCCCTTTCAGTCGTGCGGGAGTTATAATGTGACGGTCGATCCCACTATTCAAGAATTGGCGGTGGGAGGTGATGACTAGCTTCCTTCCCTCTGGTCTTGCACTGCTAAATTAAGAACGGCTCGTGTAGCTTTGCGCGATATTAAAACAAAACAAATCTTTCCACGGTGCATGCTATATAATTTCAACAAATTCTGACGATGTTTTCTGTTTCTCAGAATAAAACAATTAAACATACAACACCTTTACCTCACTGATTGAAATAAAATCTTTAACCTTTTTTTTTCGTACACTCTTCGATAATTATGTAATGCGTTCTTCATAATTAACCTTTATAGCTTATTCATCTGTTGCAGGGCGTTCATTGGACAAAACGAGAAAAAAAACTCCATTTTGAAATATTTTGTAAGCCACTTCCGTTTCTAAAACAATTTCTTTACAGAAAATGAGAGACAAAGATTTGAATACCTGTAAAAGCCATAATGTGAAATAAAGATTTATTAGTTAACATAGAAATTCATCGTTTCAAACAGAGAAAGGATAAAACTGAAATATAACCTTACAGCTTAAACTAATACCACAGCCTAATAACATAACCTTACAACACAATCTAACAATAAAGATAACAATACAATCTAACAATAGAGATAACGGCATAATCTCATGACGTAACCTAAAACAACAACCTGAAAACACAACCTAATAAAGATAACAGCATAATCTCATGACGTAACCCAAAACAACAACCTGAAAACACAAACTAACAATAAAGATAACAGCATAATCTCATCACGTAACCTAAAACAACAACCTGACAACACAACCTAACAATAAAGATAACAGCATAATCTCATGACGTAACCTGAAACAACAACCTGACAACACAAACTAACAATAAAGATAACAGCATAATCTTATGACGTAACCTAAAACAACAACCTGACAACACAATCTAACAATAAAGATAACAGCATAATCTCATGACGTAACCTAAAACAACAACCTAACAATAAAGATAGCAGCATAATCTCATGACGTAACCTAAAACAACAACCTGACAACATAACCTAACAATAAAGATAACAGCATAATCTCATGACGCAACCTAAAACAACAAACTGACAACACAACCTAACAATAAAGATAACAGCATAATCTCATGACGTAACCTGAAACAACAACCTCACAACACAACCTAACAATAAAGATCACAGCATAATCTCATGACGTAACCTAAAACAACAACCTGACAACACAATCTAACAATAAAGATAACAGCATAATCTCATGACGTAACCTAAAACAACAACCTAACAATAAAGATAACAGCATAATCTCATGACGTAACCCAAAACAACAACCTGACAACACAACCTAACAATAAAGATAACAGCATAATCTCATGACGTAACCCAAAACAACAACCTGACAACACAACCTAACAATAAAGATAACAGCATAATCTCATGACGTAACCTAAAACAACAACCTGACAACACAACCTAACAATAAAGATAACAGCATAATCTCATGACGTAACCTAAAACAACAACCTGACAACACAACCTAACAATAAAGATAACAGCATAATCTCATGACGTAACCCAAAACAACAACTTAACAATAAAGATAACAGCATGACCTTATAACACAACTTAACAACATAACCTAAGCCTAGCGTTGTGAAAGCAATAAGTTCTCATAAAGGATCAAAACGACAAAACACAAAGAGACGTCTAACACAGAAATTACATTAGTGCGCAAGATGATGCAAGTTTCCTTTGAAAGTGTTACAGCTACGTTGTACAGTAGTGAAGTAAGGCCCGGCATAGCCAAGTGTGTTAAGGCGTTCAACTCGTAATGCGAGGGTCGAGGGGTTCAAACCCGGTCGCACCAAACATGCTCGCCCTCCCAGCCGTGGGGGCGTTATAATGAGACGGTCAATCCCACTATTCGTTGGTAAAATAGTAGCCCAAGAGTTGGCGGTGGGTGGTGATGACTAGCTCTCTAGTAACAAATTAACTTACTTGAAGCGACATCTGTTAGACCTCTTCATGAAAAAACTGTAAGTTGCGAAACTTATTTTACTCATGTAAGTAAAACAAATTAATAGCAAGCATCCATGCAAAAGTGTCTTTGTTATCTGTTTCTTTTTCTGTGTTTAACTTTCGTTCTTAAAGTGAATCTTTTAAAAAATTACTGCACTTCTCTGATGAATAGCTCCAAAATGCTTACACATTTTTATCTTAAGTTCCGCAGTAACTCGTGATCTCCATCTACAGAGCTTTTTCTCAAACATTATATTAAATTCTTAAGTACATATCGTTTTGTCTAATTCCTTTTATGACTCATGCACTTAACCCCTTCACTTTTAAAATATTTCACACGCAATAAAAACTAAAAATCAGTTTGCAGTAAGTTAAAAAACAACAACGTTGAGCTTCAGACAACGTCGACTTTCATACACTCTGAAATGACAGTGTTGTGTGTGAACAAACCCATTTATCTTCTTATAAATCTTATAATCCTGAAATGAAAGTTCATAAAATCCGTCTTATCCTTTTATAAAAGTACTCATCAGAAAAACACCAATAATGGTTGTCATCACTAGTGTTGTTCAGTTTATTCAATTGTTGTAATAGCTCATCAAAGATACTCGCTGACCTGAGGCCGACATGGGACTATTTATTACGATAACATGAGGTTGATTTGGAGAATCCGTCTTAGAAATACTGTTGCACAAATTGTTCTGGTTTCTTTTAGTGTGCACCTTAAATTATACAATACATTAAAGAAACAATAATAATAGTATGAATATTACACAAATTTCTTGTTCAAGAAATTTAAAAACCGGTTTCTAAGTGGCATGCTAACTAATGTTTCTTTTGTTTTACAGCACACAGGAACAACTCATTTTTACTACAGTGAAGCCAAAACAACTGCATATTAACATTATTAGACATGAATAGAGCTAACTCTCCAATACAAATTTATATACAAAAACGGCTCGTTTGGGTTAAGAATATATTGTACATAGAAAAGCGAACAACGTTTTAACCTTAACTTAAAACAACTATCTTGATGTAGCATCGAGTATATGGTAAATACAATAACTTGATCTCATACAGAGTTAAATATGTTAGATACAGTAACTTGTTCCAATACACAGTTAAATCTGGTAACTAAAGTAACTTGTTCTAATACATAGTTAAATATGGTAAATACAGTAACTTGTTCTAATACACAGTTAAATGTGGTAAATACAGTAGCTTGTTGTAATACACAGTTAAATGTGGAAAATACAGTAACTTGATCTAATACACAGTTAAATATGATAAATACAGAAACTTGTTCTAACACACAGTTAAATGTGGTAAATACAAAAGCTTGTTTTAAGACACAGTTAAATGTGGTAATTACAGTAACTTGATCTAATACACAGTTAAATATGTTAAATACAGTAACTTGTTCTAATACACAGATAAATATGGTAAATACAGAAACTTGTTCTAATACACAGTTAAATATGGTAAATACAGTAACTTGATCTAATATACAGTTAAATGTGTTAAATACAGTAGCTTGTTTTAAGACACAGTTAAATGTGGTAAATACAGTAACTTCTTCTAATACACAGTTAAATGTGGTAAATACAGTAACTTGTTCTAATACACAGTTAAATATGGTAAATACAGTAACTTGTTCTAATACACAGTTAAATATGGTAAATACAGTAACTTGTTCTAATACACAGTTAAATATGGTAAATACAGTAACTTCTTCTAATACACAGTTAAATATGGTAAATACAGTAACTTGTTCTAATACACAGTTAAATGTGGTAAATACAGTAACTTGTTCTAATACACAGTTAAATATGGTAAATACAGTAACTTGTTCTAATACACAGTTAAATATGGTAAATACAGTAACTTGTTCTAATACACAGTTAAATATGGTAAATACAGTAACTTGTTCTAATACACAGTTAAATGTGGTAAATACAGTAACTTGTTCTAATACACAGTTAAATGTGGTAAATACAGTAACTTGTTCTAATACACAGTTAAATGTGGTAAATACAGTAACTTGTTCTTTTACACAGTTAAATATGGTAAATACAGTAGCTTGTTCTAATACACAGTTAAATGTGGTAAATACAGTAACTTGTTCTAATACACAGTTAAATATGGTAAATACAGTAACTTGTTTGAATACACAGTTAAATATGGTAAATACGGTAACTTGTTCTAATACACAGTTAAATGTGGTAAATACAGTAACTTGTTCTAATACACAGTTAAATGTGGTAAATACAGTAACTTGTTCTAATACACAGTTAAATATGGTAAATACAGTAACTTGTTCTAATACACAGTTAAATATGGTAAATACAGTAACTTGTTCAAATACACAGTTAAATATGGTAAATACAGTAACTTGTTCTAATACACAGTTAAATATGGTAAATACAGTAACTTGTTCTAATACACAGTTAAATATGGTAAATACAGTAATTTGTTCTAATACACAGTTAAATATGGTAAATACAGTAACTTGTTCTAATACACAGTTAAATGTGGTAAATACAGTAACTTGTTCTAATACACAGTTAAATATGGTAAATACAGTAACTTGTTCTAATACACAGTTAAATATGGTAAATACAGTAACTTGTTCTAATACACAGTTAAATATGGTAAATACAGTAACTTGTTCTAATACACAGTTAAATATGGTAAATACAGTAACTTGTTCTAATACACAGTTAAATATGGTAAATACAGTAACTTGTTCTAATACACAGTTAAATATGGTAAATACAGTAATTTGTTCTAATACACAGTTAAATGTGGTAAATACAGTAACCTGTTCTAATACACATTTAAATATGGTAAATACAGTAACTTGTTATGATACACAGTTAAATATGGTAAATACAGATAGTTGTTCTAATACACAGTTAAATATGGTAAATACAGTAACTTGTTCTAATACACAGTTAAATGTGGTAAATACAGTAACTTGTTCTAATACACAGTTAAATATGGTAAATACAGTAACTTGTTCTAATACACAGTTAAATATGGTAAATACAGTAACTTGTTCTAATACACAGTTAAATATGGTAAATACAGTAACTTGTTCTAATACACAGTTAAATATGGTAAATACAGTAACTTGATCTAATACACAGTTAAATGTGGTAAATACAGTAACTTGTTCTAATACACAGTTAAATATGGTAAATACAGTAACTTGTTCTAATACACAGTTAAATATGGTAAATACAGTAACTTGTTCTAATACACAGTTAAATGTGGTAAATACAGTAACTTGTTCTAATACACAGTTAAATATGGTAAATACAGTAACTAAATACAGTAACTTTCTAATACACAGTTAAATATGGTAAATACAGTAACTTGTTCTAATACACAGTTAAATATGGTAAATACAGTAACTTGTTCTAATACACAGTTAAATATGGTAAATACAGTAACTTGTTCTAATACACAGTTAAATATTGTAATTACAGTAATTTGTTCTAATACACTGTTAAATATGGTAAATACGGTAATTTGTTCTAATACACAGTTAAATGTGGTAAATACAGTAACTTGTTCTAATACACAGTTAAATATGGTAAATACAGTAACTTGTTATGATACACAGTTAAATATGGTAAATACAGTAACTTGTTCTAATACACAGTTAAATATGGTAAATACAGTAACTTGTTCTAATACACAGTTAAATATGGTAAATACAGTAACTTGTTCTAATACACAGTTAAATATGGTAAATACAGTAACTTCTTCTAATACACAGTTAAATATGGAAAATAAAGTAACTTGTTCTAATACACAGTTAAATGTGGTAAATACAGTAACTTGTTCTAATACACAGTTAAATATGGTAAATACAGTAACTTGTTCTAATACACAGTTAAATATGGTAAATACAGTAACTTTTTCTAATACACAGTTAAATATGGTAAATACAGTAACTTGTTCTAATACACAGTTAAATATGGTAAATACAGTAACTTGTTCTAATACACAGTTAAATATGGTAAATACAGTAACTTGTTCTAATACACAGTTAAATGTGGTAAATACAGTAACTTGTTCTAATACACAGTTAAATATGGTAAATACAGTAACTTGTTCTAATACACAGTTAAATATGGTAAATACAGTAACTTGTTCTAATACACAGTTAAATATGGTAAATACAGTAACTTGTTCTAATACACAGTTAAATGTGGTAAATACAGTAACTTGTTCTAATACACAGTTAAATATGGTAAATACAGTAACTTCTTCTAATACACAGTTAAATATGGTATATAAAGTAACTTGTTCTAATACACAGTTAAATATGGTAAATACAGTAACTTGTTCTAATACACAGTTAAATATGGTAAATACAGTAACTTGTTCTAATACACAGTTAAATATGGTAAATACAGTAACTTGTTCTAATACACAGTTAAATATTGTAATTACAGTAATTTGTTCTAATACACAGTTAAATATGGTAAATAAATACAGTTAAATTGTTCTAATACACAGTTAAATGTGGTAAATACAGTAACTTGTTCTAATACACAGTTAAATATGGTAAATACAGTAACTTGTTCTAATACACAGTTAAATATGGTAAATACAGTAACTTGTTCTAATACACAGTTAAATATGGTAAATACAGTAACTTGTTCTAATACACAGTTAAATATGGTAAATACAGTAACTTGTTCTAATACACAGTTAAATATGGTAAATACAGTAACTTGTTCTAATACACAGTTAAATATGGTAAATACAGTAACTTGTTCTAATACACAGTTAAATATGGTAAATACAGTAACTTGTTCTAATACACAGTTAAATATGGTAAATACAGTAACTTGTTCTAATACACAGTTAAATATGGTAAATACAGTAACTTGTTCTAATACACAGTTAAATATGGTAAATACAGTAACTTGTTCTAATACACAGTTAAATATGGTAAATACAGTAACTTGTTCTAATACACAGTTAAATATGGTAAATACAGTAATTTGTTCTAATACACAGTTAAATATGGTAAATACAGTAACTTGTTCTAATACACAGTTAAATATGGTAAATACAGTAACTTGTTCTAATACACAGTTAAATATGGTAAATACAGTAACTTGTTCTAATACACAGTTAAATATGGTAAATACAGTAACTTGTTCTAATACACAGTTAAATGTGGTAAATACAGTAACTTGTTCTAATACACAGTTAAATATGGTAAATACAGTAACTTGTTCTAATACACAGTTAAATATGGTAAATACAGTAACTTGTTCTAATACACAGTTAAATATGGTAAATACAGTAACTTGTTCTAATACACAGTTAAATATGGTAAATACAGTAACTTGTTTTAATACACAGTTAAATGTGGTAAATACAGTAACTTGTTTTAATACACAGTGAAATGTCGTAAATACAGTAACTTCTTTTTATACACAGTTAAATATGCTAAATACAGTAACTTGTTCTAATACACAGTTAAATATGGTAAATACAGTAACTTGTTCTAATACACAGTTAAATATGGTAAATACAGTAACTTTTTGTAATACACAGTTAAATATGGTGAATACAGTAACTTGTTCTAATACACAGTTAAATGTGGAAAATAAGTAACTTTTTCTAATACACAGTTAAATATGGTAAATACAGTAACTTGTTCTTATACACAGTTAAATATGGTAAATACAGTAACTTGTTCTAATACACAGTTAAATATGGTAAATACAGTAACTTGTTCTAATACACAGTTAAATATGGTAAATACAGTAACTTGTTCTAATACACAGTTAAATATGGTAAATACAGAAACTTGTTCTAATACACAGTTAAATATGGTAAATACAGTAACTTGTTCTAATACACAGTTAAATATGGTAAATACAGTAATTTGTTCTAATACACAGTTAAATATGGTAAATACAGTAACTTGTTCTAATACATATTTAAATATGGTAAATACAGTAACTTGTTATGATACACAGTTAAATATGGTAAATACAGATAGTTGTTCTAATACACAGTTAAATATGGTAAATACAGTAACTTGTTCTAATACACAGTTAAATGTGGTAAATACAGTAACTTGTTCTAATACACAGTTAAATATGGTAAATACAGTAACTTGTTCTAATACACAGTTAAATATGGTAAATACAGTAACTTGTTCTAATACACAGTTAAATATGGTAAATACAGTAACTTGTTCTAATACACAGTTAAATATGGTAAATACAGTAACTTGTTCTAATACACAGTTAAATGTGGTAAATACAGTAACTTGATCTAATACACAGTTAAATGTGGTAAATACAGTAACTTGTTCTAATACACAGTTAAATATGGTAAATACAGTAACTTGTTCTAATACACAGTTAAATGTGGTAAATACAGTAACTTGATCTAATACACAGTTAAATGTTGTAAATACAGTAACTAGATCTAATACACAGTTAAATGTGGTAAATACAGTAACTTGTTCTTTTACACAGTTAAATATGGTAAATACAGTAGCTTGTTCTAATACACAGTTAAATGTGGTAAATACAGTAACTTTTTCTAATACACAGTTAAATATGGTAAATACAGTAACTTGTTCTAATACACAGTTAAATATGGTAAATACAGTAACTTGTTCTAATACACAGTTAAATATGGTAAATACAGTAACTTGTTCTAATACACAGTTAAATATGGTAAATACAGTAACTTGTTCTAATACACAGTTAAATATGGTAAATACAGTAATTTGTTCTAATACACAGTTAAATATGGTAAATACAGTAACTTGTTCTAATACACAGTTAAATATGGTAAATACAGTAACTTGTTCTAATACACAGTTAAATATGGTAAATACAGTAATTTGTTCTAATACACAGTTAAATATGGTAAATACAGTAATTTGTTCTAATACACAGTTAAATATGGTAAATACAGTAACTTGTTCTAATACACAGTTAAATATGGTAAATACAGTAACTTGTTCTAATACACAGTTAAATATGGTAAATACAGTAACTTGTTCTAATACACAGTTAAATATGGTAAATACAGTAACTTGTTCTAATACACAGTTAAATATGGTAAATACAGTAACTTGTTCTAATACACAGTTAAATATGGTAAATACAGTAACTTGTTCTAATACACAGTTAAATATGGTAAATACAGTAACTTGTTCTAATACACAGTTAAATATGGTAAATACAGTAACTTGTTCTAATACACAGTTAAATATGGTAAATACAGTAACTTGTTCTAATACACAGTTAAATATGGTAAATACAGTAACTTGTTCTAATACACAGTTAAATATGGTAAATACAGTAACTTGTTCTAATACACAGTTAAATATGGTAAATACAGTAACTTGTTCTAATACACAGTTAAATATGGTAAATACAGTAACTTGTTCTAATACACAGTTAAATATGGTAAATACAGTAACTTGTTCTAATACACAGTTAAATGTGGTAAATACAGTAACTTGTTCTAATACACAGTTAAATATGGTAAATACAGTAACTTGTTCTAATACACAGTTAAATATGGTAAATACAGTAACTTGTTCTAATACACAGTTAAATATGGTAAATACAGTAACTTGTTCTAATACACAGTTAAATATGGTAAATACAGTAACTTGTTCTAATACACATTTAAATATGGTAAATACAGTAACTTGTTCTAATACACAGTTAAATATGGTAAATACAGTAACTTGTTCTAATACACAGTTAAATATGGTAAATACAGATAGTTGTTCTAATACACAGTTAAATATGGTAAATACAGTAACTTGTTCTAATACACAGTTAAATATGGTAAATACAGTAACTTGTTCTAATACACAGTTAAATATGGTAAATACAGTAACTTGTTCTAATACACAGTTAAATATGGTAAATACAGTAACTTGTTCTAATACACAGTTAAATGTGGTAAATACAGTAACTTGTTCTAATACACAGTTAAATATGGTAAATACAGTAACTTGTTCTAATACACAGTTAAATATGGTAAATACAGTAACTTGTTCTAATACACAGTTAAATATGGTAAATACAGTAACTTGTTCTAATACACAGTTAAATATGGTAAATACAGTAACTTGTTCTAATACACAGTTAAATATGGTAAATACAGTAACTTGTTCTAATACACAGTTAAATATGGTAAATACAGTAACTTGTTCTAATACACAGTTAAATATGGTAAATACAGTAACTTGTTCTAATACACAGTTAAATATGGTAAATACAGTAACTTGTTCTAATACACAGTTAAATATGGTAAATACAGTAACTTGTTCTAATACACAGTTAAATATGGTAAATACAGTAACTTGTTCTAATACACAGTTAAATATGGTAAATACAGTAACTTGTTCTAATACACAGTTAAATATGGTAAATACAGTAACTTGTTCTAATACACAGTTAAATATGGTAAATACAGTAACTTGTTCTAATACACAGTTAAATATGGTAAATACAGTAACTTGTTCTAATACACAGTTAAATATGGTAAATACAGTAACTTGTTCTAATACACAGTTAAATATGGTAAATACAGTAACTTGTTCTAATACACAGTTAAATATGGTAAATACAGTAACTTGTTCTAATACACAGTTAAATATGGTAAATACAGTAACTTGTTCTAATACACAGTTAAATATGGTAAATACAGTAACTTGTTCTAATACACAGTTAAATATGGTAAATACAGTAACTTGTTCTAATACACAGTTAAATATGGTAAATACAGTAACTTGTTCTAATACACAGTTAAATATGGTAAATACAGTAACTTGTTCTAATACACAGTTAAATATGGTAAATACAGTAACTTGTTCTAATACACAGTTAAATATGGTAAATACAGTAACTTGTTCTAATACACAGTTAAATATGGTAAATACAGTAACTTGTTCTAATACACAGTTAAATATGGTAAATACAGTAACTTGTTCTAATACACAGTTAAATATGGTAAATACAGTAACTTGTTCTAATACACAGTTAAATATGGTAAATACAGTAACTTGTTCTAATACACAGTTAAATATGGTAAATACAGTAACTTGTTCTAATACACAGTTAAATATGGTAAATACAGTAACTTGTTCTAATACACAGTTAAATATGGTAAATACAGTAACTTGTTCTAATACACAGTTAAATATGGTAAATACAGTAACTTGTTCTAATACACAGTTAAATATGGTAAATACAGTAACTTGTTCTAATACACAGTTAAATATGGTAAATACAGTAACTTGTTCTAATACACAGTTAAATATGGTAAATACAGTAACTTGTTCTAATACACAGTTAAATGTGGTAAATACAGTAACTTGTTCTAATACACAGTTAAATATGGTAAATACAGTAACTTGTTCTAATACACAGTTAAATATGGTAAATACAGTAACTTGTTCTAATACACAGTTAAATGTGGTAAATACAGTAACTTGTTCTAATACACAGTTAAAAGTGGTAAATAAGTAACTTGTTCTAATACACAGTTAAATATGGTAAATACAGTAACTTGTTCTAATACACAGTTAAATATGGTAAATACAGTAACTTGTTCTAATACACAGTTAAATATGGTAAATACAGTAACTTGTTCTAATACACAGTTAAATATGGTAAATACAGTAACTTGTTCTAATACACAGTTAAATATGGTAAATACAGTAACTTGTTCTAATACACAGTTAAATATGGTAAATACAGTAACTTGTTCTAATACACAGTTAAATATGGTAAATACAGTAACTTGTTCTAATACACAGTTAAATATGGTAAATACAGTAACTTGTTCTAATACACAGTTAAATGTGGTAAATACAGTAACTTGTTCTAATACACAGTTAAATATGGTAAATACAGTAACTTGTTCTAATACACAGTTAAATATTGTAAATACAGTAATTTGTTCTAATACACAGTTAAATATGGTAAATACAGTAACTTGTTCTAATACACAGTTAAATATGGTAAATACAGTAACTTGTTCTAATACACAGTTAAATATGGTAAATACAGTAACTTGTTCTAATACACAGTTAAATATGGTAAATACAGTAACTTGTTCTAATACACAGTTAAATATGGTAAATACAGTAACTTGTTCTAATACACAGTTAAATATGGTAAATACAGTAACTTGTTCTAATACACAGTTAAATATGGTAAATACAGTAACTTGTTCTAATACACAGTTAAATATGGTAAATACAGTAACTTGTTCTAATACACAGTTAAATATGGTAAATACAGTAACTTGTTCTAATACACAGTTAAATATGGTAAATACAGTAACTTGTTCTAATACACAGTTAAATATGGTAAATACAGTAACTTGTTCTAATACACAGTTAAATATGGTAAATACAGTAACTTGTTCTAATACACAGTTAAATATGGTAAATACAGTAACTTGTTCTAATACACAGTTAAATATGGTAAATACAGTAACTTGTTCTAATACACAGTTAAATATGGTAAATACAGTAACTTGTTCTAATACACAGTTAAATATGGTAAATACAGTAACTTGTTCTAATACACAGTTAAATATGGTAAATACAGTAACTTGTTCTAATACACAGTTAAATATGGTAAATACAGTAACTTGTTCTAATACACAGTTAAATATGGTAAATACAGTAACTTGTTCTAATACACAGTTAAATATGGTAAATACAGTAACTTGTTCTAATACACAGTTAAATATGGTAAATACAGTAACTTGTTCTAATACACAGTTAAATATGGTAAATACAGTAACTTGTTCTAATACACAGTTAAATATGGTAAATACAGTAACTTGTTCTAATACACAGTTAAATATGGTAAATACAGTAACTTGTTCTAATACACAGTTAAATATGGTAAATACAGTAACTTGTTCTAATACACAGTTAAATATGGTAAATACAGTAACATGTTCTAATACACAGTTAAATATGGTAAATACAGTAACTTGTTCTAATACACAGTTAAATGTGGTAAATACAGTAACTTGTTCTAATACACAGTTAAATATGGTAAATACAGTAACTTGTTCTAATACACAGTTAAATATGGTAAATACAGTAACTTGTTCTAATACACAGTTAAATATGGTAAATACAGTAACTTGTTCTAATACACAGTTAAATATGGTAAATACAGTAACTTGTTCTAATACACAGTTAAATATGGTAAATACAGTAACTTGTTCTAATACACAGTTAAATATGGTAAATACAGTAACTTGTTCTAATACACAGTTAAATATGGTAAATACAGTAACTTGTTCTAATACACAGTTAAATATGGTAAATACAGTAACTTGTTCTAATACACAGTTAAATATGGTAAATACAGTAACTTGTTCTAATACACAGTTAAATATGGTAAATACAGTAACTTGTTCTAATACACAGTTAAATATGGTAAATACAGTAACTTGTTCTAATACACAGTTAAATATGGTAAATACAGTAACTTGTTCTAATACACAGTTAAATATGGTAAATACAGTAACTTGTTCTAATACACAGTTAAATATGGTAAATACAGTAACTTGTTCTAATACACAGTTAAATATGGTAAATACAGTAACTTGTTCTAATACACAGTTAAATATGGTAAATACAGTAACTTGTTCTAATACACAGTTAAATATGGTAAATACAGTAACTTGTTCTAATACACAGTTAAATATGGTAAATACAGTAACTTGTTCTAATACACAGTTAAATATGGTAAATACAGTAACTTGTTCTAATACACAGTTAAATATGGTAAATACAGTAACTTGTTCTAATACACAGTTAAATATGGTAAATACAGTAACTTGTTCTAATACACAGTTAAATATGGTAAATACAGTAACTTGTTCTAATACACAGTTAAATATGGTAAATACAGTAACTTGTTCTAATACACAGTTAAATATGGTAAATACAGTAACTTGTTCTAATACACAGTTAAATATGGTAAATACAGTAACTTGTTCTAATACACAGTTAAATATGGTAAATACAGTAACTTGTTCTAATACACAGTTAAATATGGTAAATACAGTAACTTGTTCTAATACACAGTTAAATATGGTAAATACAGTAACTTGTTCTAATACACAGTTAAATATGGTAAATACAGTAACTTGTTCTAATACACAGTTAAATGTGGTAAATACAGTAACTTGTTCTAATACACAGTTAAATATGGTAAATACAGTAACTTGTTCTAATACACAGTTAAATATGGTAAATACAGTAACTTGTTCTAATACACAGTTAAATATGGTAAATACAGTAACTTGTTCTAATACACAGTTAAATATGGTAAATACAGTAACTTGTTCTAATACACAGTTAAATATGGTAAATACAGTAACTTGTTCTAATACACAGTTAAATATGGTAAATACAGTAACTTGTTCTAATACACAGTTAAATATGGTAAATACAGTAACTTGTTCTAATACACAGTTAAATATGGTAAATACAGTAACTTGTTCTAATACACAGTTAAATATGGTAAATACAGTAACTTGTTCTAATACACAGTTAAATATGGTAAATACAGTAACTTGTTCTAATACACAGTTAAATATGGTAAATACAGTAACTTGTTCTAATACACAGTTAAATATGGTAAATACAGTAACTTGTTCTAATACACAGTTAAATATGGTAAATACAGTAACTTGTTCTAATACACAGTTAAATATGGTAAATACAGTAACTTGTTCTAATACACAGTTAAATATGGTAAATACAGTAACTTGTTCTAATACACAGTTAAATATGGTAAATACAGTAACTTGTTCTAATACACAGTTAAATATGGTAAATACAGTAACTTGTTCTAATACACAGTTAAATATGGTAAATACAGTAACTTGTTCTAATACACAGTTAAATATGGTAAATACAGTAACTTGTTCTAATACACAGTTAAATATGGTAAATACAGTAACTTGTTCTAATACACAGTTAAATATGGTAAATACAGTAACTTGTTCTAATACACAGTTAAATATGGTAAATACAGTAACTTGTTCTAATACACAGTTAAATATGGTAAATACAGTAACTTGTTCTAATACACAGTTAAATATGGTAAATACAGTAACTTGTTCTAATACACAGTTAAATATGGTAAATACAGTAACTTGTTCTAATACACAGTTAAATGTGGTAAATACAGTAACTTGTTCTAATACACAGTTAAATATGGTAAATACAGTAACTTGTTCTAATACACAGTTAAATATGGTAAATACAGTAACTTGTTCTAATACACAGTTAAATATGGTAAATACAGTAACTTGTTCTAATACACAGTTAAATATGGTAAATACAGTAACTTGTTCTAATACACAGTTAAATATGGTAAATACAGTAACTTGTTCTAATACACAGTTAAATATGGTAAATACAGTAACTTGTTCTAATACACAGTTAAATATGGTAAATACAGTAACTTGTTCTAATACACAGTTAAATATGGTAAATACAGTAACTTGTTCTAATACACAGTTAAATATGGTAAATACAGTAACTTGTTCTAATACACAGTTAAATATGGTAAATACAGTAACTTGTTCTAATACACAGTTAAATATGGTAAATACAGTAACTTGTTCTAATACACAGTTAAATATGGTAAATACAGTAACTTGTTCTAATACACAGTTAAATATGGTAAATACAGTAACTTGTTCTAATACACAGTTAAATATGGTAAATACAGTAACTTGTTCTAATACACAGTTAAATATGGTAAATACAGTAACTTGTTCTAATACACAGTTAAATGTGGTAAATACAGTAACTTGTTCTAATACACAGTTAAATATGGTAAATACAGTAACTTGTTCTAATACACAGTTAAATATGGTAAATACAGTAACTTGTTCTAATACACAGTTAAATATGGTAAATACAGTAACTTGTTCTAATACACAGTTAAATATGGTAAATACAGTAACTTGTTCTAATACACAGTTAAATATGGTAAATACAGTAACTTGTTCTAATACACAGTTAAATATGGTAAATACAGTAACTTGTTCTAATACACAGTTAAATATGGTAAATACAGTAACTTGTTCTAATACACAGTTAAATATGGTAAATACAGTAACTTGTTCTAATACACAGTTAAATATGGTAAATACAGTAACTTGTTCTAATACACAGTTAAATATGGTAAATACAGTAACTTGTTCTAATACACAGTTAAATATGGTAAATACAGTAACTTGTTCTAATACACAGTTAAATATGGTAAATACAGTAACTTGTTCTAATACACAGTTAAATATGGTAAATACAGTAACTTGTTCTAATACACAGTTAAATATGGTAAATACAGTAACTTGTTCTAATACACAGTTAAATATGGTAAATACAGTAACTTGTTCTAATACACAGTTAAATATGGTAAATACAGTAACTTGTTCTAATACACAGTTAAATGTGGTAAATACAGTAACTTGTTCTAATACACAGTTAAATATGGTAAATACAGTAACTTGTTCTAATACACAGTTAAATATGGTAAATACAGTAACTTGTTCTAATACACAGTTAAATATGGTAAATACAGTAACTTGTTCTAATACACAGTTAAATATGGTAAATACAGTAACTTGTTCTAATACACAGTTAAATATGGTAAATACAGTAACTTGTTCTAATACACAGTTAAATATGGTAAATACAGTAACTTGTTCTAATACACAGTTAAATATGGTAAATACAGTAACTTGTTCTAATACACAGTTAAATATGGTAAATACAGTAACTTGTTCTAATACACAGTTAAATATGGTAAATACAGTAACTTGTTCTAATACACAGTTAAATATGGTAAATACAGTAACTTGTTCTAATACACAGTTAAATATGGTAAATACAGTAACTTGTTCTAATACACAGTTAAATATGGTAAATACAGTAACTTGTTCTAATACACAGTTAAATATGGTAAATACAGTAACTTGTTCTAATACACAGTTAAATATGGTAAATACAGTAACTTGTTCTAATACACAGTTAAATATGGTAAATACAGTAACTTGTTCTAATACACAGTTAAATATGGTAAATACAGTAACTTGTTCTAATACACAGTTAAATATGGTAAATACAGTAACTTGTTCTAATACACAGTTAAATATGGTAAATACAGTAACTTGTTCTAATACACAGTTAAATATGGTAAATACAGTAACTTGTTCTAATACACAGTTAAATATGGTAAATACAGTAACTTGTTCTAATACACAGTTAAATATGGTAAATACAGTAACTTGTTCTAATACACAGTTAAATATGGTAAATACAGTAACTTGTTCTAATACACAGTTAAATATGGTAAATACAGTAACTTGTTCTAATACACAGTTAAATATGGTAAATACAGTAACTTGTTCTAATACACAGTTAAATATGGTAAATACAGTAACTTGTTCTAATACACAGTTAAATATGGTAAATACAGTAACTTGTTCTAATACACAGTTAAATATGGTAAATACAGTAACTTGTTCTAATACACAGTTAAATATGGTAAATACAGTAACTTGTTCTAATACACAGTTAAATATGGTAAATACAGTAACTTGTTCTAATACACAGTTAAATATGGTAAATACAGTAACTTGTTCTAATACACAGTTAAATATGGTAAATACAGTAACTTGTTCTAATACACAGTTAAATATGGTAAATACAGTAACTTGTTCTAATACACAGTTAAATATGGTAAATACAGTAACTTGTTCTAATACACAGTTAAATATGGTAAATACAGTAACTTGTTCTAATACACAGTTAAATATGGTAAATACAGTAACTTGTTCTAATACACAGTTAAATATGGTAAATACAGTAACTTGTTCTAATACACAGTTAAATATGGTAAATACAGTAACTTGTTCTAATACACAGTTAAATATGGTAAATACAGTAACTTGTTCTAATACACAGTTAAATATGGTAAATACAGTAACTTGTTCTAATACACAGTTAAATATGGTAAATACAGTAACTTGTTCTAATACACAGTTAAATATGGTAAATACAGTAACTTGTTCTAATACACAGTTAAATATGGTAAATACAGTAACTTGTTCTAATACACAGTTAAATATGGTAAATACAGTAACTTGTTCTAATACACAGTTAAATATGGTAAATACAGTAACTTGTTCTAATACACAGTTAAATATGGTAAATACAGTAACTTGTTCTAATACACAGTTAAATATGGTAAATACAGTAACTTGTTCTAATACACAGTTAAATATGGTAAATACAGTAACTTGTTCTAATACACAGTTAAATATGGTAAATACAGTAACTTGTTCTAATACACAGTTAAATATGGTAAATACAGTAACTTGTTCTAATACACAGTTAAATATGGTAAATACAGTAACTTGTTCTAATACACAGTTAAATGTGGTAAATACAGTAACTTGTTCTAATACACAGTTAAATATGGTAAATACAGTAACTTGTTCTAATACACAGTTAAATATGGTAAATACAGTAACTTGTTCTAATACACAGTTAAATATGGTAAATACAGTAACTTGTTCTAATACACAGTTAAATATGGTAAATACAGTAACTTGTTCTAATACACAGTTAAATATGGTAAATACAGTAACTTGTTCTAATACACAGTTAAATATGGTAAATACAGTAACTTGTTCTAATACACAGTTAAATATGGTAAATACAGTAACTTGTTCTAATACACAGTTAAATATGGTAAATACAGTAACTTGTTCTAATACACAGTTAAATATGGTAAATACAGTAACTTGTTCTAATACACAGTTAAATATGGTAAATACAGTAACTTGTTCTAATACACAGTTAAATATGGTAAATACAGTAACTTGTTCTAATACACAGTTAAATATGGTAAATACAGTAACTTGTTCTAATACACAGTTAAATATGGTAAATACAGTAACTTGTTCTAATACACAGTTAAATATGGTAAATACAGTAACTTGTTCTAATACACAGTTAAATATGGTAAATACAGTAACTTGTTCTAATACACAGTTAAATATGGTAAATACAGTAACTTGTTCTAATACACAGTTAAATATGGTAAATACAGTAACTTGTTCTAATACACAGTTAAATATGGTAAATACAGTAACTTGTTCTAATACACAGTTAAATATGGTAAATACAGTAACTTGTTCTAATACACAGTTAAATATGGTAAATACAGTAACTTGTTCTAATACACAGTTAAATATGGTAAATACAGTAACTTGTTCTAATACACAGTTAAATATGGTAAATACAGTAACTTGTTCTAATACACAGTTAAATATGGTAAATACAGTAACTTGTTCTAATACACAGTTAAATATGGTAAATACAGTAACTTGTTCTAATACACAGTTAAATATGGTAAATACAGTAACTTGTTCTAATACACAGTTAAATATGGTAAATACAGTAACTTGTTCTAATACACAGTTAAATATGGTAAATACAGTAACTTGTTCTAATACACAGTTAAATATGGTAAATACAGTAACTTGTTCTAATACACAGTTAAATATGGTAAATACAGTAACTTGTTCTAATACACAGTTAAATATGGTAAATACAGTAACTTGTTCTAATACACAGTTAAATGTGGTAAATACAGTAACTTGTTCTAATACACAGTTAAATATGGTAAATACAGTAACTTGTTCTAATACACAGTTAAATATGGTAAATACAGTAACTTGTTCTAATACACAGTTAAATATGGTAAATACAGTAACTTGTTCTAATACACAGTTAAATATGGTAAATACAGTAACTTGTTCTAATACACAGTTAAATATGGTAAATACAGTAACTTGTTCTAATACACAGTTAAATATGGTAAATACAGTAACTTGTTCTAATACACAGTTAAATATGGTAAATACAGTAACTTGTTCTAATACACAGTTAAATATGGTAAATACAGTAACTTGTTCTAATACACAGTTAAATATGGTAAATACAGTAACTTGTTCTAATACACAGTTAAATATGGTAAATACAGTAACTTGTTCTAATACACAGTTAAATATGGTAAATACAGTAACTTGTTCTAATACACAGTTAAATGTGGTAAATACAGTAACTTGTTCTAATACACAGTTAAATATGGTAAATACAGTAACTTGTTCTAATACACAGTTAAATATGGTAAATACAGTAACTTGTTCTAATACACAGTTAAATATGGTAAATACAGTAACTTGTTCTAATACACAGTTAAATATGGTAAATACAGTAACTTGTTCTAATACACAGTTAAATATGGTAAATACAGTAACTTGTTCTAATACACAGTTAAATATGGTAAATACAGTAACTTGTTCTAATACACAGTTAAATATGGTAAATACAGTAACTTGTTCTAATACACAGTTAAATATGGTAAATACAGTAACTTGTTCTAATACACAGTTAAATATGGTAAATACAGTAACTTGTTCTAATACACAGTTAAATATGGTAAATACAGTAACTTGTTCTAATACACAGTTAAATATGGTAAATACAGTAACTTGTTCTAATACACAGTTAAATATGGTAAATACAGTAACTTGTTCTAATACACAGTTAAATATGGTAAATACAGTAACTTGTTCTAATACACAGTTAAATATGGTAAATACAGTAACTTGTTCTAATACACAGTTAAATATGGTAAATACAGTAACTTGTTCTAATACACAGTTAAATATGGTAAATACAGTAACTTGTTCTAATACACAGTTAAATATGGTAAATACAGTAACTTGTTCTAATACACAGTTAAATATGGTAAATACAGTAACTTGTTCTAATACACAGTTAAATATGGTAAATACAGTAACTTGTTCTAATACACAGTTAAATATGGTAAATACAGTAACTTGTTCTAATACACAGTTAAATATGGTAAATACAGTAACTTGTTCTAATACACAGTTAAATATGGTAAATACAGTAACTTGTTCTAATACACAGTTAAATATGGTAAATACAGTAACTTGTTCTAATACACAGTTAAATATGGTAAATACAGTAACTTGTTCTAATACACAGTTAAATATGGTAAATACAGTAACTTGTTCTAATACACAGTTAAATATGGTAAATACAGTAACTTGTTCTAATACACAGTTAAATATGGTAAATACAGTAACTTGTTCTAATACACAGTTAAATATGGTAAATACAGTAACTTGTTCTAATACACAGTTAAATATGGTAAATACAGTAACTTGTTCTAATACACAGTTAAATATGGTAAATACAGTAACTTGTTCTAATACACAGTTAAATATGGTAAATACAGTAACTTGTTCTAATACACAGTTAAATATGGTAAATACAGTAACTTGTTCTAATACACAGTTAAATATGGTAAATACAGTAACTTGTTCTAATACACAGTTAAATATGGTAAATACAGTAACTTGTTCTAATACACAGTTAAATATGGTAAATACAGTAACTTGTTCTAATACACAGTTAAATATGGTAAATACAGTAACTTGTTCTAATACACAGTTAAATATGGTAAATACAGTAACTTGTTCTAATACACAGTTAAATATGGTAAATACAGTAACTTGTTCTAATACACAGTTAAATATGGTAAATACAGTAACTTGTTCTAATACACAGTTAAATATGGTAAATACAGTAACTTGTTCTAATACACAGTTAAATATGGTAAATACAGTAACTTGTTCTAATACACAGTTAAATATGGTAAATACAGTAACTTGTTCTAATACACAGTTAAATATGGTAAATACAGTAACTTGTTCTAATACACAGTTAAATATGGTAAATACAGTAACTTGTTCTAATACACAGTTAAATATGGTAAATACAGTAACTTGTTCTAATACACAGTTAAATGTGGTAAATACAGTAACTTGTTCTAATACACAGTTAAATATGGTAAATACAGTAACTTGTTCTAATACACAGTTAAATATGGTAAATACAGTAACTTGTTCTAATACACAGTTAAATATGGTAAATACAGTAACTTGTTCTAATACACAGTTAAATATGGTAAATACAGTAACTTGTTCTAATACACAGTTAAATATGGTAAATACAGTAACTTGTTCTAATACACAGTTAAATATGGTAAATACAGTAACTTGTTCTAATACACAGTTAAATATGGTAAATACAGTAACTTGTTCTAATACACAGTTAAATATGGTAAATACAGTAACTTGTTCTAATACACAGTTAAATATGGTAAATACAGTAACTTGTTCTAATACACAGTTAAATATGGTAAATACAGTAACTTGTTCTAATACACAGTTAAATATGGTAAATACAGTAACTTGTTCTAATACACAGTTAAATATGGTAAATACAGTAACTTGTTCTAATACACAGTTAAATATGGTAAATACAGTAACTTGTTCTAATACACAGTTAAATATGGTAAATACAGTAACTTGTTCTAATACACAGTTAAATATGGTAAATACAGTAACTTGTTCTAATACACAGTTAAATATGGTAAATACAGTAACTTGTTCTAATACACAGTTAAATATGGTAAATACAGTAACTTGTTCTAATACACAGTTAAATATGGTAAATACAGTAACTTGTTCTAATACACAGTTAAATATGGTAAATACAGTAACTTGTTCTAATACACAGTTAAATATGGTAAATACAGTAACTTGTTCTAATACACAGTTAAATATGGTAAATACAGTAACTTGTTCTAATACACAGTTAAATATGGTAAATACAGTAACTTGTTCTAATACACAGTTAAATATGGTAAATACAGTAACTTGTTCTAATACACAGTTAAATATGGTAAATACAGTAACTTGTTCTAATACACAGTTAAATATGGTAAATACAGTAACTTGTTCTAATACACAGTTAAATATGGTAAATACAGTAACTTGTTCTAATACACAGTTAAATATGGTAAATACAGTAACTTGTTCTAATACACAGTTAAATATGGTAAATACAGTAACTTGTTCTAATACACAGTTAAATATGGTAAATACAGTAACTTGTTCTAATACACAGTTAAATATGGTAAATACAGTAACTTGTTCTAATACACAGTTAAATATGGTAAATACAGTAACTTGTTCTAATACACAGTTAAATATGGTAAATACAGTAACTTGTTCTAATACACAGTTAAATATGGTAAATACAGTAACTTGTTCAGTTAAATACACAGTTAAATATGGTAAATACAGTAACTTGTTCTAATACACAGTTAAATATGGTAAATACAGTAACTTGTTCTAATACACAGTTAAATATGGTAAATACAGTAACTTGTTCTAATACACAGTTAAATATGGTAAATACAGTAACTTGTTCTAATACACAGTTAAATATGGTAAATACAGTAACTTGTTCTAATACACAGTTAAATATGGTAAATACAGTAACTTGTTCTAATACACAGTTAAATATGGTAAATACAGTAACTTGTTCTAATACACAGTTAAATATGGTAAATACAGTAACTTGTTCTAATACACAGTTAAATATGGTAAATACAGTAACTTGTTCTAATACACAGTTAAATATGGTAAATACAGTAACTTGTTCTAATACACAGTTAAATATGGTAAATACAGTAACTTGTTCTAATACACAGTTAAATATGGTAAATACAGTAACTTGTTCTAATACACAGTTAAATATGGTAAATACAGTAACTTGTTCTAATACACAGTTAAATATGGTAAATACAGTAACTTGTTCTAATACACAGTTAAATATGGTAAATACAGTAACTTGTTCTAATACACAGTTAAATATGGTAAATACAGTAACTTGTTCTAATACAGTTAAATATGGTAAATACAGTAACTTGTTCTAATACACAGTTAAATATGGTAAATACAGTAACTTGTTCTAATACACAGTTAAATATGGTAAATACAGTAACTTGTTCTAATACACAGTTAAATATGGTAAATACAGTAACTTGTTCTAATACACAGTTAAATATGGTAAATACAGTAACTTGTTCTAATACACAGTTAAATATGGTAAATACAGTAACTTGTTCTAATACACAGTTAAATATGGTAAATACAGTAACTTGTTCTAATACACAGTTAAATATGGTAAATACAGTAACTTGTTCTAATACACAGTTAAATATGGTAAATACAGTAACTTGTTCTAATACACAGTTAAATATGGTAAATACAGTAACTTGTTCTAATACACAGTTAAATATGGTAAATACAGTAACTTGTTCTAATACACAGTTAAATGTGGTAAATACAGTAACTTGTTCTAATACACAGTTAAATATGGTAAATACAGTAACTTGTTCTAATACACAGTTAAATATGGTAAATACAGTAACTTGTTCTAATACACAGTTAAATATGGTAAATACAGTAACTTGTTCTAATACACAGTTAAATATGGTAAATACAGTAACTTGTTCTAATACACAGTTAAATATGGTAAATACAGTAACTTGTTCTAATACACAGTTAAATATGGTAAATACAGTAACTTGTTCTAATACACAGTTAAATATGGTAAATACAGTAACTTGTTCTAATACACAGTTAAATATGGTAAATACAGTAACTTGTTCTAATACACAGTTAAATATGGTAAATACAGTAACTTGTTCTAATACACAGTTAAATATGGTAAATACAGTAACTTGTTCTAATACACAGTTAAATGTGGTAAATACAGTAACTTGTTCTAATACACAGTTAAATATGGTAAATACAGTAACTTGTTCTAATACACAGTTAAATATGGTAAATACAGTAACTTGTTCTAATACACAGTTAAATATGGTAAATACAGTAACTTGTTCTAATACACAGTTAAATATGGTAAATACAGTAACTTGTTCTAATACACAGTTAAATATGGTAAATACAGTAACTTGTTCTAATACACAGTTAAATATGGTAAATACAGTAACTTGTTCTAATACACAGTTAAATATGGTAAATACAGTAACTTGTTCTAATACACAGTTAAATATGGTAAATACAGTAACTTGTTCTAATACACAGTTAAATGTGGTAAATACAGTAACTTGTTCTAATACACAGTTAAATATGGTAAATACAGTAACTTGTTCTAATACACAGTTAAATATGGTAAATACAGTAACTTGTTCTAATACACAGTTAAATATGGTAAATACAGTAACTTGTTCTAATACACAGTTAAATATGGTAAATACAGTAACTTGTTCTAATACACAGTTAAATATGGTAAATACAGTAACTTGTTCTAATACACAGTTAAATATGGTAAATACAGTAACTTGTTCTAATACACAGTTAAATGTGGTAAATACAGTAACTTGTTCTAATACACAGTTAAATATGGTAAATACAGTAACTTGTTCTAATACACAGTTAAATATGGTAAATACAGTAACTTGTTCTAATACACAGTTAAATATGGTAAATACAGTAACTTGTTCTAATACACAGTTAAATATGGTAAATACAGTAACTTGTTCTAATACACAGTTAAATATGGTAAATACAGTAACTTGTTCTAATACACAGTTAAATATGGTAAATACAGTAACTTGTTCTAATACACAGTTAAATATGGTAAATACAGTAACTTGTTCTAATACACAGTTAAATATGGTAAATACAGTAACTTGTTCTAATACACAGTTAAATATGGTAAATACAGTAACTTGTTCTAATACACAGTTAAATATGGTAAATACAGTAACTTGTTCTAATACACAGTTAAATATGGTAAATACAGTAACTTGTTCTAATACACAGTTAAATATGGTAAATACAGTAACTTGTTCTAATACACAGTTAAATATGGTAAATACAGTAACTTGTTCTAATACACAGTTAAATATGGTAAATACAGTAACTTGTTCTAATACACAGTTAAATATGGTAAATACAGTAACTTGTTCTAATACACAGTTAAATGTGGTAAATACAGTAACTTGTTCTAATACACAGTTAAATATGGTAAATACAGTAACTTGTTCTAATACACAGTTAAATATGGTAAATACAGTAACTTGTTCTAATACACAGTTAAATATGGTAAATACAGTAACTTGTTCTAATACACAGTTAAATATGGTAAATACAGTAACTTGTTCTAATACACAGTTAAATATGGTAAATACAGTAACTTGTTCTAATACACAGTTAAATATGGTAAATACAGTAACTTGTTCTAATACACAGTTAAATATGGTAAATACAGTAACTTGTTCTAATACACAGTTAAATATGGTAAATACAGTAACTTGTTCTAATACACAGTTAAATATGGTAAATACAGTAACTTGTTCTAATACACAGTTAAATATGGTAAATACAGTAACTTGTTCTAATACACAGTTAAATATGGTAAATACAGTAACTTGTTCTAATACACAGTTAAATATGGTAAATACAGTAACTTGTTCTAATACACAGTTAAATATGGTAAATACAGTAACTTGTTCTAATACACAGTTAAATATGGTAAATACAGTAACTTGTTCTAATACACAGTTAAATATGGTAAATACAGTAACTTGTTCTAATACACAGTTAAATGTGGTAAATACAGTAACTTGTTCTAATACACAGTTAAATATGGTAAATACAGTAACTTGTTCTAATACACAGTTAAATATGGTAAATACAGTAACTTGTTCTAATACACAGTTAAATATGGTAAATACAGTAACTTGTTCTAATACACAGTTAAATATGGTAAATACAGTAACTTGTTCTAATACACAGTTAAATATGGTAAATACAGTAACTTGTTCTAATACACAGTTAAATATGGTAAATACAGTAACTTGTTCTAATACACAGTTAAATGTGGTAAATACAGTAACTTGTTCTAATACACAGTTAAATATGGTAAATACAGTAACTTGTTCTAATACACAGTTAAATGTGGTAAATACAGTAACTTGTTCTAATACACAGTTAAATATGGTAAATACAGTAACTTGTTCTAATACACAGTTAAATATGGTAAATACAGTAACTTGTTCTAATACACAGTTAAATATGGTAAATACAGTAACTTGTTCTAATACACAGTTAAATATGGTAAATACAGTAACTTGTTCTAATACACAGTTAAATATGGTAAATACAGTAACTTGTTCTAATACACAGTTAAATATGGTAAATACAGTAACTTGTTCTAATACACAGTTAAATGTGGTAAATACAGTAACTTGTTCTAATACACAGTTAAATATGGTAAATACAGTAACTTGTTCTAATACACAGTTAAATATGGTAAATACAGTAACTTGTTCTAATACACAGTTAAATATGGTAAATACAGTAACTTGTTCTAATACACAGTTAAATATGGTAAATACAGTAACTTGTTCTAATACACAGTTAAATATGGTAAATACAGTAACTTGTTCTAATACACAGTTAAATATGGTAAATACAGTAACTTGTTCTAATACACAGTTAAATATGGTAAATACAGTAACTTGTTCTAATACACAGTTAAATATGGTAAATACAGTAACTTGTTCTAATACACAGTTAAATGTGGTAAATACAGTAACTTGTTCTAATACACAGTTAAATATGGTAAATACAGTAACTTGTTCTAATACACAGTTAAATATGGTAAATACAGTAACTTGTTCTAATACACAGTTAAATATGGTAAATACAGTAACTTGTTCTAATACACAGTTAAATATGGTAAATACAGTAACTTGTTCTAATACACAGTTAAATATGGTAAATACAGTAACTTGTTCTAATACACAGTTAAATATGGTAAATACAGTAACTTGTTCTAATACACAGTTAAATATGGTAAATACAGTAACTTGTTCTAATACACAGTTAAATATGGTAAATACAGTAACTTGTTCTAATACACAGTTAAATATGGTAAATACAGTAACTTGTTCTAATACACAGTTAAATATGGTAAATACAGTAACTTGTTCTAATACACAGTTAAATGTGGTAAATACAGTAACTTGTTCTAATACACAGTTAAATGTGGTAAATACAGTAACTTGTTCTAATACACAGTTAAATATGGTAAATACAGTAACTTGTTCTAATACACAGTTAAATATGGTAAATACAGTAACTTGTTCTAATACACAGTTAAATATGGTAAATACAGTAACTTGTTCTAATACACAGTTAAATATGGTAAATACAGTAACTTGTTCTAATACACAGTTAAATATGGTAAATACAGTAACTTGTTCTAATACACAGTTAAATATGGTAAATACAGTAACTTGTTCTAATACACAGTTAAATATGGTAAATACAGTAACTTGTTCTAATACACAGTTAAATATGGTAAATACAGTAACTTGTTCTAATACACAGTTAAATGTGGTAAATACAGTAACTTGTTCTAATACACAGTTAAATATGGTAAATACAGTAACTTGTTCTAATACACAGTTAAATATGGTAAATACAGTAACTTGTTCTAATACACAGTTAAATATGGTAAATACAGTAATTTGTTCTAATACACAGTTAAATATGGTAAATACAGTAACTTGTTCTAATACACAGTTAAATATGGTAAATACAGTAACTTGTTCTAATACACAGTTAAATATGGTAAATACAGTAACTTGTTCTAATACACAGTTAAATATGGTAAATACAGTAACTTGTTCTAATACACAGTTAAATATGGTAAATACAGTAACTTGTTCTAATACACAGTTAAATATGGTAAATACAGTAACTTGTTCTAATACACAGTTAAATATGGTAAATACAGTAACTTGTTCTAATACACAGTTAAATATGGTAAATACAGTAACTTGTTCTAATACACAGTTAAATATGGTAAATACAGTAACTTGTTCTAATACACAGTTAAATATGGTAAATACAGTAACTTGTTCTAATACACAGTTAAATATGGTAAATACAGTAACTTGTTCTAATACACAGTTAAATATGGTAAATACAGTAACTTGTTCTAATACACAGTTAAATATGGTAAATACAGTAACTTGTTCTAATACACAGTTAAATATGGTAAATACAGTAACTTGTTCTAATACACAGTTAAATATGGTAAATACAGTAACTTGTTCTAATACACAGTTAAATATGGTAAATACAGTAACTTGTTCTAATACACAGTTAAATATGGTAAATACAGTAACTTGTTCTAATACACAGTTAAATATGGTAAATACAGTAACTTGTTCTAATACACAGTTAAATATGGTAAATACAGTAACTTGTTCTAATACACAGTTAAATATGGTAAATACAGTAACTTGTTCTAATACACAGTTAAATATGGTAAATACAGTAACTTGTTCTAATACACAGTTAAATATGGTAAATACAGTAACTTGTTCTAATACACAGTTAAATATGGTAAATACAGTAACTTGTTCTAATACACAGTTAAATATGGTAAATACAGTAACTTGTTCTAATACACAGTTAAATATGGTAAATACAGTAACTTGTTCTAATACACAGTTAAATGTGGTAAATACAGTAACTTGTTCTAATACACAGTTAAATATGGTAAATACAGTAATTTGTTCTAATACACAGTTAAAAAATGGTAAATACAGTAACTTTTCTAATACACAGTTAAATATGGTAAATACAGTAACTTGTTCTAATACACAGTTAAATATGGTAAATACAGTAACTTGTTCTAATACACAGTTAAATATGGTAAATACAGTAACTTGTTCTAATACACAGTTAAATATGGTAAATACAGTAACTTGTTCTAATACACAGTTAAATATGGTAAATACAGTAACTTGTTCTAATACACAGTTAAATATGGTAAATACAGTAACTTGTTCTAATACACAGTTAAATATGGTAAATACAGTAACTTGTTCTAATACACAGTTAAATATGGTAAATACAGTAACTTGTTCTAATACACAGTTAAATATGGTAAATACAGTAACTTGTTCTAATACACAGTTAAATATGGTAAATACAGTAACTTGTTCTAATACACAGTTAAATATGGTAAATACAGTAACTTGTTCTAATACACAGTTAAATATGGTAAATACAGTAACTTGTTCTAATACACAGTTAAATATGGTAAATACAGTAACTTGTTCTAATACACAGTTAAATATGGTAAATACAGTAACTTGTTCTAATACACTAAATACAGTGTTCTAATACACAGTTAAATATGGTAAATACAGTAACTTGTTCTAATACACAGTTAAATATGGTAAATACAGTAACTTGTTCTAATACACAGTTAAATATGGTAAATACAGTAACTTGTTCTAATACACAGTTAAATGTGGTAAATACAGTAACTTGTTCTAATACACAGTTAAATATGGTAAATACAGTAACTTGTTCTAATACACAGTTAAATATGGTAAATACAGTAACTTGTTCTAATACACAGTTAAATATGGTAAATACAGTAACTTGTTCTAATACACAGTTAAATGTGGTAAATACAGTAACTTGTTCTAATACACAGTTAAATATGGTAAATACAGTAACTTGTTCTAATACACAGTTAAATATGGTAAATACAGTAACTTGTTCTAATACACAGTTAAATATGGTAAATACAGTAACTTGTTCTAATACACAGTTAAATATGGTAAATACAGTAACTTGTTCTAATACACAGTTAAATATGGTAAATACAGTAACTTGTTCTAATACACAGTTAAATGTGGTAAATACAGTAACTTGTTCTAATACACAGTTAAATATGGTAAATACAGTAACTTGTTCTAATACACAGTTAAATATGGTAAATACAGTAACTTGTTCTAATACACAGTTAAATATGGTAAATACAGTAACTTGTTCTAATACACAGTTAAATGTGGTAAATACAGTAACTTGTTCTAATACACAGTTAAATATGGTAAATACAGTAACTTGTTCTAATACACAGTTAAATGTGGTAAATACAGTAACTTGTTCTAATACACAGTTAAATATGGTAAATACAGTAACTTGTTCTAATACACAGTTAAATATGGTAAATACAGTAACTTGTTCTAATACACAGTTAAATATGGTAAATACAGTAACTTGTTCTAATACACAGTTAAATATGGTAAATACAGTAACTTGTTCTAATACACAGTTAAATATGGTAAATACAGTAACTTGTTCTAATACACAGTTAAATATGGTAAATACAGTAACTTGTTCTAATACACAGTTAAATGTGGTAAATACAGTAACTTGTTCTAATACACAGTTAAATATGGTAAATACAGTAACTTGTTCTAATACACAGTTAAATATGGTAAATACAGTAACTTGTTCTAATACACAGTTAAATATGGTAAATACAGTAACTTGTTCTAATACACAGTTAAATATGGTAAATACAGTAACTTGTTCTAATACACAGTTAAATATGGTAAATACAGTAACTTGTTCTAATACACAGTTAAATATGGTAAATAAGTAACACAGTTAAATATGGTAAATACAGTAACTTGTTCTAATACACAGTTAAATATGGTAAATACAGTAACTTGTTCTAATACACAGTTAAATATGGTAAATACAGTAACTTGTTCTAATACACAGTTAAATGTGGTAAATACAGTAACTTGTTCTAATACACAGTTAAATATGGTAAATACAAGTAACTTGTTCTAATACACAGTTAAATATGGTAAATACAGTAACTTGTTCTAATACACAGTTAAATATGGTAAATACAGTAACTTGTTTCTAATACACAGTTAAATATGGTAAATACAGTAACTTGTTCTAATACACAGTTAAATATGGTAAATACAGTAACTTGTTCTAATACACAGTTAAATATGGTAAATACAGTAACTTGTTCTAATACACAGTTAAATATGGTAAATACAGTAACTTGTTCTAATACACAGTTAAATATGGTAAATACAGTAACTTGTTCTAATACACAGTTAAATATGGTAAATACAGTAACTTGTTCTAATACACAGTTAAATATGGTAAATACAGTAACTTGTTCTAATACACAGTTAAATATGGTAAATACAGTAACTTGTTCTAATACACAGTTAAATATGGTAAATACAGTAACTTGTTCTAATACACAGTTAAATATGGTAAATACAGTAACTTGTTCTAATACAGTTAAATATGGTAAATACAGTAACTTGTTCTAATACACAGTTAAATATGGTAAATACAGTAACTTGTTCTAATACACAGTTAAATATGGTAAATACAGTAACTTGTTCTAATACACAGTTAAATATGGTAAATACAGTAACTTGTTCTAATACACAGTTAAATGTGGTAAATACAGTAACTTGTTCTAATACACAGTTAAATATGGTAAATACAGTAACTTGTTCTAATACACAGTTAAATATGGTAAATACAGTAACTTGTTCTAATACACAGTTAAATATGGTAAATACAGTAACTTGTTCTAATACACAGTTAAATATGGTAAATACAGTAACTTGTTCTAATACACAGTTAAATATGGTAAATACAGTAACTTGTTCTAATACACAGTTAAATATGGTAAATACAGTAACTTGTTCTAATACACAGTTAAATATGGTAAATACAGTAACTTGTTCTAATACACAGTTAAATATGGTAAATACAGTAACTTGTTCTAATACACAGTTAAATATGGTAAATACAGTAACTTGTTCTAATACACAGTTAAATATGGTAAATACAGTAACTTGTTCTAATACACAGTTAAATATGGTAAATACAGTAACTTGTTCTAATACACAGTTAAATATGGTAAATACAGTAACTTGTTCTAATACACAGTTAAATATGGTAAATACAGTAACTTGTTCTAATACACAGTTAAATATGGTAAATACAGTAACTTGTTCTAATACACAGTTAAATATGGTAAATACAGTAACTTGTTCTAATACCACAGTTAAATATGGTAAATACAGTAACTTGTTCTAATACACAGTTAAATATGGTAAATACAGTAACTTGTTCTAATACACAGTTAAATATGGTAAATACAGTAACTTGTTCTAATACACAGTTAAATATGGTAAATACAGTAACTTGTTCTAATACACAGTTAAATATGGTAAATACAGTAACTTGTTCTAATACACAGTTAAATATGGTAAATACAGTAACTTGTTCTAATACACAGTTAAATATGGTAAATACAGTAACTTGTTCTAATACACAGTTAAATATGGTAAATACAGTAACTTGTTCTAATACACAGTTAAATATGGTAAATACAGTAACTTGTTTTTACATACACAGTTAAATATGGTAAATACACTTGTAACAGTTAAATGTTCTAATACACAGTTAAATATGGTAAATACAGTAACTTGTTCTAATACACAGTTAAATATGGTAAATACAGTAACTTGTTCTAATACACAGTTAAATATGGTAAATACAGTAACTTGTTCTAATACACAGTTAAATATGGTAAATACAGTAACTTGTTCTAATACACAGTTAAATATGGTAAATACAGTAACTTGTTCTAATACACAGTTAAATATGGTAAATACAGTAACTTGTTCTTATATACACAGTTAAATATGGTAAATACAGTAACTTGTTCTAATACACAGTTAAATGTGGTAAATACAGTAACTTGTTCTAATACACAGTTAAATATGGTAAATACAGTAACTTGTTCTAATACACAGTTAAATATGGTAAATACAGTAACTTGTTCTAATACACAGTTAAATATGGTAAATACAGTAACTTGTTCTAATACACAGTTAAATATGGTAAATACAGTAACTTGTTCTAATACACAGTTAAATGTGGTAAATACAGTAACTTGTTCTAATACACAGGTTAAATATGGTAAATACAGTAACTTGTTCTAATACACAGTTAAATATGGTAAATACAGTAACTTGTTCTAATACACAGTTAAATATGGTAAATACAGTAACTTGTTCTAATACACAGTTAAATATGGTAAATACAGTAACTTGTTCTAATACACAGTTAAATATGGTAAATACAGTAACTTGTTTTCTAATACACAGTTAAATATGGTAAATACAGTAACTTGTTCTAATACACAGTTAAATATGGTAAATACAGTAACTTGTTCTAATACACAGTTAAATGGTGGTAAGTACAGTAACTTGTTCTCAATACACAGTTAAATATGGTAAATACAGTAACTTTTCTAATACACAGTTAAATGTGGTAAATACAGTAACTTGTTCTAATACACAGTTAAATATGGTAAATACAGTAACTTGTTCTAATACACAGTTAAATATGGTAAATACAGTAACTTGTTCTAATACACAGTTAAATATGGTAAATACAGTAACTTGTTCTAATACACAGTTAAATATGGTAAATACAGTAACTTGTTCTAATACACAGTTAAATATGGTAAATACAGTAACTTGTTCTAATACACAGTTAAATATGGTAAATACAGTAACTTGTTCTAATACACAGTTAAATATGGTAAATACAGTAACTTGTTCTAATACACAGTTAAATATGGTAAATACAGTAACTTGTTCTAATACACAGTTAAATATGGTAAATACAGTAACTTGTTCTAATACACAGTTAAATATGGTAAATACAGTAACTTGTTCTAATACACAGTTAAATATGGTAAATACAGTAACTTGTTCTAATACACAGTTAAATATGGTAAATACAGTAACTTGTTCTAATACACAGTTAAATATGGTAAATACAGTAACTTGTTCTAATACACAGTTAAATATGGTAAATACAGTAACTTGTTCTAATACACAGTTAAATATGGTAAATACAGTAACTTGTTCTAATACACAGTTAAATGTTTGTAAATACAGTAACTTGATCTAATACACAGTTAAATATGTAAAATACAGTAACTTGTTCTAATACACAGTTAAATGTAGGTAAATACAGTAACTTGTTAAATACACACAGTTTAAATAAGGTAAATACAGAAACTTGTTCTAATACAGTTAAATATGGTAAATACAGTAACTTGTTCTAATACACAGTTAAATATGGTAAATACAGTAACTTGTTCTAATACACAGTTAAATATGGTAAATACAGTAACTTGTTCTAATACACAGTTAAATATGGTAAATACAGTAACTTGTTCTAATACACAGTTAAATATGGTAAATACAGTAACTTGTTCTAATACACAGTTAAATATGGTAAATACAGTAACTTGTTCTAATACACAGTTAAATATGGTAAATACAGTAACTTGTTCTAATACACAGTTAAATATGGTAAATACAGTAACTTGTTCTAATACACAGTTAAATATGGTAAATACAGTAACTTGTTCTAATACACAGTTAAATATGGTAAATACAGTAACTTGTTCTAATACACAGTTAAATATGGTAAATACAGTAACTTGTTCTAATACACAGTTAAATATGGTAAATACAGTAACTTGTTCTAATACACAGTTAAATATGGTAAATACAGTAACTTGTTCTAATACACAGTTAAATATGGTAAATACAGTAACTTGTTCTAATACACAGTTAAATATGGTAAATACAGTAACTTGTTCTAATACACAGTTAAATATGGTAAATACAGTAACTTGTTCTAATACACAGTTAAATATGGTAAATACAGTAACTTGTTCTAATACACAGTTAAATATGGTAAATACAGTAACTTGTTCTAATACACAGTTAAATATGGTAAATACAGTAACTTGTTCTAATACACAGTTAAATATGGTAAATACAGTAACTTGTTCTAATACACAGTTAAATATGGTAAATACAGTAACTTGTTCTAATACACAGTTAAATATGGTAAATACAGTAACTTGTTCTAATACACAGTTAAATATGGTAAATACAGTAACTTGTTCTAATACACAGTTAAATATGGTAAATACAGTAACTTGTTCTAATACACAGTTAAATATGGTAAATACAGTAACTTGTTCTAATACACAGTTAAATATGGTAAATACAGTAACTTGTTCTAATACACAGTTAAATATGGTAAATACAGTAACTTGTTCTAATACACAGTTAAATATGGTAAATACAGTAACTTGTTCTAATACACAGTTAAATATGGTAAATACAGTAACTTGTTCTAATACACAGTTAAATATGGTAAATACAGTAACTTGTTCTAATACACAGTTAAATATGGTAAATACAGTAACTTGTTCTAATACACAGTTAAATATGGTAAATACAGTAACTTGTTCTAATACACAGTTAAATATGGTAAATACAGTAACTTGTTCTAATACACAGTTAAATATGGTAAATACAGTAACTTGTTCTAATACACAGTTAAATATGGTAAATACAGTAACTTGTTCTAATACACAGTTAAATATGGTAAATACAGTAACTTGTTCTAATACACAGTTAAATGTGGTAAATACAGTAACTTGTTCTAATACACAGTTAAATATGGTAAATACAGTAACTTGTTCTAATACACAGTTAAATATGGTAAATACAGTAACTTGTTCTAATACACAGTTAAATATGGTAAATACAGTAACTTGTTCTAATACACAGTTAAATATGGTAAATACAGTAACTTGTTCTAATACACAGTTAAATATGGTAAATACAGTAACTTGTTCTAATACACAGTTAAATATGGTAAATACAGTAACTTGTTCTAATACACAGTTAAATATGGTAAATACAGTAACTTGTTCTAATACACAGTTAAATATGGTAAATACAGTAACTTGTTCTAATACACAGTTAAATATGGTAAATACAGTAACTTGTTACACAGTTAAATGGTAAATACAGTAACTTGTTCTAATACACAGTTAAATATGGTAAATACAGTAACTTGTTCTAATACACAGTTAAATATGGTAAATACAGTAACTTGTTCTAATACACAGTTAAATATGGTAAATACAGTAACTTGTTCTAATACACAGTTAAATATGGTAAATACAGTAACTTGTTCTAATACACAGTTAAATGTGGTAAATACAGTAACTTGTTCTAATACACAGTTAAATATGGTAAATACAGTAACTTGTTCTAATACACAGTTAAATATGGTAAATACAGTAACTTGTTCTAATACACAGTTAAATATGGTAAATACAGTAACTTGTTCTAATACACAGTTAAATATGGTAAATACAGTAACTTGTTCTAATACACAGTTAAATATGGTAAATACAGTAACTTGTTCTAATACACAGTTAAATATGGTAAATACAGTAACTTGTTCTAATACACAGTTAAATATGGTAAATACAGTAACTTGTTCTAATACACAGTTAAATATGGTAAATACAGTAACTTGTTCTAATACACAGTTAAATATGGTAAATACAGTAACTTGTTCTAATACACAGTTAAATATGGTAAATACAGTAACTTGTTCTAATACACAGTTAAATATGGTAAATACAGTAACTTGTTCTAATACACAGTTAAATATGGTAAATACAGTAACTTGTTCTAATACACAGTTAAATATGGTAAATACAGTAACTTGTTCTAATACACAGTTAAATATGGTAAATACAGTAACTTGTTCTAATACACAGTTAAATATGGTAAATACAGTAACTTGTTCTAATACACAGTTAAATATGGTAAATACAGTAACTTGTTCTAATACACAGTTAAATATGGTAAATACAGTAACTTGTTCTAATACACAGTTAAATATGGTAAATACAGTAACTTGTTCTAATACACAGTTAAATATGGTAAATACAGTAACTTGTTCTAATACACAGTTAAATATGGTAAATACAGTAACTTGTTCTAATACACAGTTAAATATGGTAAATACAGTAACTTGTTCTAATACACAGTTAAATATGGTAAATACAGTAACTTGTTCTAATACACAGTTAAATATGGTAAATACAGTAACTTGTTCTAATACACAGTTAAATATGGTAAATACAGTAACTTGTTCTAATACACAGTTAAATATGGTAAATACAGTAACTTGTTCTAATACACAGTTAAATATGGTAAATACAGTAACTTGTTCTAATACACAGTTAAATATGGTAAATACAGTAACTTGTTCTAATACACAGTTAAATATGGTAAATACAGTAACTTGTTCTAATACACAGTTAAATATGGTAAATACAGTAACTTGTTCTAATACACAGTTAAATATGGTAAATACAGTAACTTGTTCTAATACACAGTTAAATATGGTAAATACAGTAACTTGTTCTAATACACAGTTAAATATGGTAAATACAGTAACTTGTTCTAATACACAGTTAAATATGGTAAATACAGTAACTTGTTCTAATACACAGTTAAATATGGTAAATACAGTAACTTGTTCTAATACACAGTTAAATATGGTAAATACAGTAACTTGTTCTAATACACAGTTAAATATGGTAAATACAGTAACTTGTTCTAATACACAGTTAAATATGGTAAATACAGTAACTTGTTCTAATACACAGTTAAATATGGTAAATACAGTAACTTGTTCTAATACACAGTTAAATATGGTAAATACAGTAACTTGTTCTAATACACAGTTAAATATGGTAAATACAGTAACTTGTTCTAATACACAGTTAAATATGGTAAATACAGTAACTTGTTCTAATACACAGTTAAATATGGTAAATACAGTAACTTGTTCTAATACACAGTTAAATATGGTAAATACAGTAACTTGTTCTAATACACAGTTAAATATGGTAAATACAGTAACTTGTTCTAATACACAGTTAAATATGGTAAATACAGTAACTTGTTCTAATACACAGTTAAATATGGTAAATACAGTAACTTGTTCTAATACACAGTTAAATATGGTAAATACAGTAACTTGTTCTAATACACAGTTAAATATGGTAAATACAGTAACTTGTTCTAATACACAGTTAAATATGGTAAATACAGTAACTTGTTCTAATACACAGTTAAATATGGTAAATACAGTAACTTGTTCTAATACACAGTTAAATATGGTAAATACAGTAACTTGTTCTAATACACAGTTAAATATGGTAAATACAGTAACTTGTTCTAATACACAGTTAAATATGGTAAATACAGTAACTTGTTCTAATACACAGTTAAATATGGTAAATACAGTAACTTGTTCTAATACACAGTTAAATATGGTAAATACAGTAACTTGTTCTAATACACAGTTAAATATGGTAAATACAGTAACTTGTTCTAATACACAGTTAAATATGGTAAATACAGTAACTTGTTCTAATACACAGTTAAATATGGTAAATACAGTAACTTGTTCTAATACACAGTTAAATATGGTAAATACAGTAACTTGTTCTAATACACAGTTAAATATGGTAAATACAGTAACTTGTTCTAATACACAGTTAAATATGGTAAATACAGTAACTTGTTCTAATACACAGTTAAATATGGTAAATACAGTAACTTGTTCTAATACACAGTTAAATATGGTAAATACAGTAACTTGTTCTAATACACAGTTAAATATGGTAAATACAGTAACTTGTTCTAATACACAGTTAAATATGGTAAATACAGTAACTTGTTCTAATACACAGTTAAATATGGTAAATACAGTAACTTGTTCTAATACACAGTTAAATATGGTAAATACAGTAACTTGTTCTAATACACAGTTAAATATGGTAAATACAGTAACTTGTTCTAATACACAGTTAAATATGGTAAATACAGTAACTTGTTCTAATACACAGTTAAATATGGTAAATACAGTAACTTGTTCTAATACACAGTTAAATATGGTAAATACAGTAACTTGTTCTAATACACAGTTAAATATGGTAAATACAGTAACTTGTTCTAATACACAGTTAAATATGGTAAATACAGTAACTTGTTCTAATACACAGTTAAATATGGTAAATACAGTAACTTGTTCTAATACACAGTTAAATATGGTAAATACAGTAACTTGTTCTAATACACAGTTAAATATGGTAAATACAGTAACTTGTTCTAATACACAGTTAAATATGGTAAATACAGTAACTTGTTCTAATACACAGTTAAATATGGTAAATACAGTAACTTGTTCTAATACACAGTTAAATATGGTAAATACAGTAACTTGTTCTAATACACAGTTAAATATGGTAAATACAGTAACTTGTTCTAATACACAGTTAAATATGGTAAATACAGTAACTTGTTCTAATACACAGTTAAATATGGTAAATACAGTAACTTGTTCTAATACACAGTTAAATATGGTAAATACAGTAACTTGTTCTAATACACAGTTAAATATGGTAAATACAGTAACTTGTTCTAATACACAGTTAAATATGGTAAATACAGTAACTTGTTCTAATACACAGTTAAATATGGTAAATACAGTAACTTGTTCTAATACACAGTTAAATATGGTAAATACAGTAACTTGTTCTAATACACAGTTAAATATGGTAAATACAGTAACTTGTTCTAATACACAGTTAAATATGGTAAATACAGTAACTTGTTCTAATACACAGTTAAATATGGTAAATACAGTAACTTGTTCTAATACACAGTTAAATATGGTAAATACAGTAACTTGTTCTAATACACAGTTAAATATGGTAAATACAGTAACTTGTTCTAATACACAGTTAAATATGGTAAATACAGTAACTTGTTCTAATACACAGTTAAATATGGTAAATACAGTAACTTGTTCTAATACACAGTTAAATATGGTAAATACAGTAACTTGTTCTAATACACAGTTAAATATGGTAAATACAGTAACTTGTTCTAATACACAGTTAAATATGGTAAATACAGTAACTTGTTCTAATACACAGTTAAATATGGTAAATACAGTAACTTGTTCTAATACACAGTTAAATATGGTAAATACAGTAACTTGTTCTAATACACAGTTAAATATGGTAAATACAGTAACTTGTTCTAATACACAGTTAAATATGGTAAATACAGTAACTTGTTCTAATACACAGTTAAATATGGTAAAT
>NC_134832.1:139122421-139165551 GCF_004210375.1 Tachypleus tridentatus | reverse complement strand
CTAATACACAGTTAAATATGGTAAATACAGTAAGTTGTTCTAATACACAGTTAAAATATGGTAAATACAGTTACTTGTTCTAATACACAGTTAAATATGGTAAATACAGAAACTTGTTCTAATACACAGTTAAATATGGTAAATACAGTAACTTGTTCTAATACACAGTTAAATATGGTAAATACAGTAACTTGTTCTAATACACAGTTAAATGTGGTAAATACAGTAACTTGCTCTAATACACGTTTAAATATGGTAAATACAGGTAACTTGTTCTAATACACAGTTAAATGTGATAAATACAGTAACTTGATCTAATACACAGTTAAATATGGTAAATACAGTAACTTGATCTAATACACAGTTAAATGTGGTAAATACAGTAACTTGTTCTAATACACAGTTAAATGTGGTAAATACAGTAACTTGTTCTAATACACAGTTAAATGTGGTAAATACAGTAACTTGTTCTAATACACAGTTAAATATGGTAAATACAGTAACTTGTTCTAATACACAGTTAAATGTGGTAAATACAGTAACTTGTTCTAATACACAGTTAAATATGGTAAATACAGTAATTTGTTCTAATACACAGTTAAATGTATGTAAATACAGTAACTTGTTCTTATACACAGTTAAATATGGTAAATACAGTAACTTGTTCTAATACACAGTTAAATGTGGTAAATACAGTAACTTGTTCTAATACACAGTTAAATATGGTAAATACAGTAACTTGTTCTAATACACAGTTAAATGTGGTAAATACAGTAACTTGTTCTAATACACAGTTAAATGTGGTAAATACAGTAACTTGTTCTAATACACAGTTAAATGTGGTAAATACAGTAACTTGTTCTAATACACAGTTAAATATGGTAAATACAGTAACTTGTTCTAATACACAGTTAAATATGGTAAATACAGTAACTTGTTCTAATACACAGTTAAATATGGTAAATACAGTAACTTGTTTTAATACACAGTTAAATATGGTAAATACAGTAACTTGTTCTAATACACAGTTAAATATGGTAAATACAGTAACTTGTCTCTAATACACAGTTAAATATGGTAAATACAGTAACTTGTTCTAATACACTGTTAAATGATGGTAAATACAGTAACTTGTTCTAATACACAGTTAAATATGGTAAATACAGTAACTTGTTCTAATACACAGTTAAATATGGTAAATACAGTAACTTGTTCTAATACACAGTTAAATATGGTAAATACAGTAATTTGTTCTAATACACAGTTAAATATGGTAAATACAGTAAACTTGTTCAATAATACACAGTTAAATATGGTAAAAATACAAACTTGTTCTAATACAGTGTTAAATATGGTAAATACAGTAACTTGTTCTAATACACAGTTAAAATATGGTAAATACAGTAACTTGTTTCAATACATAGTTAAATATAATAAATACAATAATTTGTTCTTAATACACACAGTTAAATGTGGTAAATACAGTAACTTGATCTAATACACAGTTAAATGTGGTAAATACAGTAACTTGTTCTAATACACAGTTAAATATGGTAACTACAGTAACTTGTTCTAATACACATTTAAATATAGTAAATACAGTAACTTGTTCTAATACACAGTTAAATGTGGTAAATACAGTAACTTGTTCTAATACACAGTTAAATATGGTAAATACAGTAACTTGTTCTAATACACAGTTAAATATGGTAAATACAGTAACTTGTTCTAATACACAGTTAAATATAGTTGAATACAGTAACTTGTTCTAATACACAGTTAAATATGGTAAATACAGTAACTTGTTCTAATACACAGTTAAATATGGTAAATACAGTAACTTGTTCTAATACACAGTTAAATATTGTAATTACAGTAATTTGTTCTAATACACAGTTAAATATAGGTAAATACAGTAACTTGATCTAATACACAGTTAAATGTTGTAAATACAGTAACTTTTTCTAATACACAGTTAAATATGGGTAAATAAATTAACTTGATCTAATACACAGTTAAATGTGGTAAATACAGTAATTTCTTCTAAAACACAGTTAAATATGGTAAATACAGAAATTTGTTCTAATACACAGTTAAATATTGTAAATACAGTAATTTGTTCTAATACACAGTTAAATATGGTAAATACAGTAACTTGTTCTAATACACAGTTAAATATGGTAAATACAGTAACTTGTTCTAATACACAGTTAAATATGGAAAATAAAGTAACTTGTTCTAATACACAGTTAAATGTGGTAAATACAGTAACTTGTTCTAATACACATTTAAATATGGTAAATACAGTAACTTGTTCTAATACACAGTTAAATATGGTAAATACAATAACTTTTTCTAATACACAGTTAAATATGGTAAATACAGTAACTTGTTCTAATACACAGTTAAATATGGTAAATACAGTAACTTGTTCTAATACACAGTTAAATATGGTAAATACAGTAACTTGTTCTAATACACAGTTAAATATGGTAAAAATAGTAACTTGTTCTAATACACAGTTAAATGTGGTAAATACAGTAACTTGTTCTAATACACAGTTAAATGTATGGTAAATACAGTAACTTGATCTAAGACACAGTTAAAGATGGTAAATACAGTAACTTGTTCTAATACACAGTTAAATGTGGTAAATACAGTAACTTGTTCTAATACACAGTTAAATATGGTAAATACAGTAACTTGTTCTAATACACAGTTAAATATGGTAAATACAGTAACTTGTTCTAATACACAGTTAAATATGGTAAATACAGTAACTTGTTCTAATACACAGTTAAATATGGTAAATACAGTAACTTGTTCTAATACACAGTTAAATATGGTAAATACAGTAACTTTTTCTAATACATAGTTAAATATGGTAAATACAGTAATTTGATCTAATACACAGTTAAATGTGGTAAATACAGTAACTTGTTCTAATACACAGTTAAATATGGTAAATAAAGTAACTTGTTCTAATACACAGTTAAATATGGTAACTACAGTAACTTGTTCTAATACACAGTTAAATATGGTAAATACAGTAACTTGTTCTAATACACAGTTAAATATGGTAAATACAGTAACTTGTTCTAATACACAGTTAAATATGGTAAATACAGTAACTTGTTCTAATACACAGTTAAATATGGTAAATACAGTAATTTGTTCTAATACACAGTTAAATATGCTAAATACAGTAACTTGATCTAATACACAGTTAATCGTTGTAAATACAGTAACTTATTCTAATAGACAGTTAAATGTGGTAAATACAGTAACTTGTTCTAATACACAGTTAAATATGGTAAATACAGTAACTTGTTCTAATACACAGTTAAATATGGTAAATACAGTAACTTGTTCTAATACACAGTTAAATATGGTAAATACAGTAACTTGTTCTAATACACAGTTAAATATGGTAAATACAGTAACTTGTTCTAATACACAGTTAAATATGGTAAATACAGTAACTTGTTCTAATACACAGTTAAATATGGTAAATACAGTAACTTGTTCTACACACAGTTAAATATGGTAAATACAGTAACTTGTTCTAATACACAGTTAAATATGGTAAATACAGTAACTTGTTCTAATACACAGTTAAATTGTAAATACAGTAACTTGTCTAATAATACACAGTTAAATATGGTAAATACAGTAACTTGTTCTAATACACAGTTAAATATGGTAAATACAGTAACTTGTTCTAATACACAGTTAAATATTGTAAATACAGTAACTTGTTCTAATACACAGTTAAATAGTTAAATATGTATTTGTTAAATACATTTAACTTGTTACAGTAATACACACAGTTAAATATGGTAAATACAGTAACTTGTTCTAATACACAGTTAAATATGGTAAAAATACAGTAACTTGTTCTAATACACAGTTAAATATGGTAAATACAGTAACTTGTTCTAATACACAGTTAAATATGGTAAATACAGTAACTTGTTCTTAATACACAGTTAAATATGGTAAATACAGTAACTTGTTTTATACACAGTTAAATGTGGTAAATACAGTAACCTATTCTAATACACAGTTAAATATGGTAAATACAGTAACTTGTTCTAAACACAGTTAAATATGGTAAATACAGTAACTTGTTTAAACACACAGTTAAATATGGTAAATACAGTAACTTGTTCTAATACACAGTTAAATATGGTAAATACAGTAACTTGTTCTAATACACAGTTAAATATGGTAAATACAGTAACTTGTTCTAATACAGTTAAATATGGTAAATACAGTAACTTGTTCTAATACACAGTTAAATATGGTAAATACAGTAACTTGTTCTAATACAGTTAAATATGGTAAATACAGTAACTTGTTCTAATACACAGTTAAATATGGTAAATACAGTAACTTGTTCTAATACACAGTTAAATATGGTAAATACAGTAACTTGTTCTAATACACAGTTAAATATGGTAAATACAGTAACTTGTTCTAATACACAGTTAAATATGGTAAATACAGTAATTTGTTCTAATACACAGTTAAATGTGGTAAATACAGTAACTTGTTCTAATACACAGTTAAATATGGTAAATACAGTAACTTGTTCTAATACACAGTTAAATATGGTAACTACAGTAACTTGTTTTAATACACAGTTAAATATGGTAAATACAGTAACTTAACATTGTAAATACAGTAATTGTTCTAATACACAGTTAAATATGGTACATACAGTAACTTGTTCTAATACACAGTTAAATATGGTAAATACAGTAACTTGTTTCTAATACACAGTTAAATATGGTAAATACAGTAACTTGTTCTAATACACAGTTAAATATGGTAAATACAGTAACTTGTTCTAATACACAGTTAAATATGGTAAATACAGTAACTTGTTCTAATACACAGTTAAATATGGTAAATACAGTAACTTTTTCTAATACACAGTTAAATGTGGTAAATACAGTAACTTGTTCTAATACACAGTTAAATGTGGTAAATACAGTAACTTGTTCTAATACACAGTTAAATATGGTAAATACAGTAACTTGTTCTAATACACAGTTAAATATGGTAATTACAGTAACCTTGTTCTAATACACTGTTAAATATGGTAAATACGGTAATTTGTTCTAATACATATTTAAATATGGTAAATAGAGTAACTTGTTCTAATACACAGTTAAATATGGTAAATACAGTAACTTGTTCTAATACACAGTTAAATATGGTAAATACAGTAACTTGTTCTAATACACAGTTAAATATGGTAAATACAGTAACTTGTTCTAATACACAGTTAAATATGGTAAATACAGTAACTTTTTCTAATACACAGTTAAATATGGTAAATACAGTAACTTGTTCTAATACACAGTTAAATATGGTAAATACAGTAACTTGTTCTAATACACAGTTAAATATGGTAAATACAGTAACTTGTTCTAATACACAGTTAAATATGGTAAATACAGTAACTTGTTCTAATACACAGTTAAATAATTGGTAAATACAGTAACTTTTTCTAATACACAGTTAAATATGGTAAATACAGTAACTTGTTCTAATACACAGTTAAATATGGTAAATACAGTAACTTGTTCTAATAACACAGTTAAATATGGTAAATACAGTAACTTGTTCTAATACACAGTTAAATATGGTAAATACAGTAACTTGTTCTAATACACAGTTAAATATGGTAAATACAGTAACTTTTCTAATACACAGTTAAATATGGTAAATACAGTAACTTGTTCTAATACACAGTTAAATATGGTAAATACAGTAACTTGTTCTAATACACAGTTAAATATGGTAAATACAGTAACTTGTTCTAATACACAGTTAAATATGGTAAATACAGTAACTTGTTCTAATACACAGTTAAATATGGTAAATACAGTAACTTTTTCTAATACACAGTTAAATATGGTAAATACAGTAACTTGTTCTAATACACAGTTAAATGTGGTAAATACAGTAACTTTTTCTAATACACAGTTAAATATGGTAAATACAGTAACTTGTTCTAATACACAGTTAAATATGGTAAATACAGTAACTTGTTCTAATACACAGTTAAATATGGTAAATACAGTAACTTGTTCTAATACACAGTTAAATATGGTAAATACAGTAACTTGTTCTAATACACAGTTAAATATGGTAAATACAGTAACTTGTTCTAATACACAGTTAAATGTGGTAAATACAGTAACTTGTTCTAATACACAGTTAAATATGGTAAATACAGTAACTTGTTCTAATACACAGTTAAATATGGTAAATACAGTAACTTGTTCTAATACACAGTTAAATATGGTAAATACAGTAACTTGTTCTAATACACAGTTAAATATGGTAAATACAGTAACTTGTTCTAATACACAGTTAAATATGGTAAATACAGTAACTTGTTCTAATACACAGTTAAATATGGTAAATACAGTAACTTGTTCTAATACACAGTTAAATATGGTAAATACAGTAACTTGTTCTAATACACAGTTAAATATGGTAAATACAGTAACTTGTTCTAATACACAGTTAAATATGGTAAATACAGTAACTTGTTCTAATACACAGTTAAATATGGTAAATACAGTAACTTGTTCTAATACACAGTTAAATATGGTAAATACAGTAACTTGTTCTAATACACAGTTAAATATGGTAAATACAGTAACTTGTTCTAATACACAGTTAAATATGGTAAATACAGTAACTTGTTCTAATACACAGTTAAATATGGTAAATACAGTAACTTGTTCTAATACACAGTTAAATATGGTAAATACAGTAACTTGTTCTAATACACAGTTAAATATGGTAAATACAGTAACTTGTTCTAATACACAGTTAAATATGGTAAATACAGTAACTTGTTCTAATACACAGTTAAATATGGTAAATACAGTAACTTGTTCTAATACACAGTTAAATATGGTAAATACAGTAACTTGTTCTAATACACAGTTAAATATGGTAAATACAGTAACTTGTTCTAATACACAGTTAAATATGGTAAATACAGTAACTTGTTCTAATACACAGTTAAATATGGTAAATACAGTAACTTGTTCTAATACACAGTTAAATATGGTAAATACAGTAACTTGTTCTAATACACAGTTAAATATGGTAAATACAGTAACTTGTTCTAATACACAGTTAAATATGGTAAATACAGTAACTTGTTCTAATACACAGTTAAATATGGTAAATACAGTAACTTGTTCTAATACACAGTTAAATATGGTAAATACAGTAACTTGTTCTAATACACAGTTAAATATGGTAAATACAGTAACTTGTTCTAATACACAGTTAAATATGGTAAATACAGTAACTTGTTCTAATACACAGTTAAATATGGTAAATACAGTAACTTGTTCTAATACACAGTTAAATATGGTAAATACAGTAACTTGTTCTAATACACAGTTAAATATGGTAAATACAGTAACTTGTTCTAATACACAGTTAAATATGGTAAATACAGTAACTTGTTCTAATACACAGTTAAATATGGTAAATACAGTAACTTGTTCTAATACACAGTTAAATATGGTAAATACAGTAACTTGTTCTAATACACAGTTAAATATGGTAAATACAGTAACTTGTTCTAATACACAGTTAAATATGGTAAATACAGTAACTTGTTCTAATACACAGTTAAATATGGTAAATACAGTAACTTGTTCTAATACACAGTTAAATATGGTAAATACAGTAACTTGTTCTAATACACAGTTAAATATGGTAAATACAGTAACTTGTTCTAATACACAGTTAAATATGGTAAATACAGTAACTTGTTCTAATACACAGTTAAATATGGTAAATACAGTAACTTGTTCTAATACACAGTTAAATATGGTAAATACAGTAACTTGTTCTAATACACAGTTAAATATGGTAAATACAGTAACTTGTTCTAATACACAGTTAAATATGGTAAATACAGTAACTTGTTCTAATACACAGTTAAATATGGTAAATACAGTAACTTGTTCTAATACACAGTTAAATATGGTAAATACAGTAACTTGTTCTAATACACAGTTAAATATGGTAAATACAGTAACTTGTTCTAATACACAGTTAAATATGGTAAATACAGTAACTTGTTCTAATACACAGTTAAATATGGTAAATACAGTAACTTGTTCTAATACACAGTTAAATATGGTAAATACAGTAACTTGTTCTAATACACAGTTAAATATGGTAAATACAGTAACTTGTTCTAATACACAGTTAAATATGGTAAATACAGTAACTTGTTCTAATACACAGTTAAATATGGTAAATACAGTAACTTGTTCTAATACACAGTTAAATATGGTAAATACAGTAACTTGTTCTAATACACAGTTAAATATGGTAAATACAGTAACTTGTTCTAATACACAGTTAAATATGGTAAATACAGTAACTTGTTCTAATACACAGTTAAATATGGTAAATACAGTAACTTGTTCTAATACACAGTTAAATATGGTAAATACAGTAACTTGTTCTAATACACAGTTAAATATGGTAAATACAGTAACTTGTTCTAATACACAGTTAAATATGGTAAATACAGTAACTTGTTCTAATACACAGTTAAATATGGTAAATACAGTAACTTGTTCTAATACACAGTTAAATATGGTAAATACAGTAACTTGTTCTAATACACAGTTAAATATGGTAAATACAGTAACTTGTTCTAATACACAGTTAAATATGGTAAATACAGTAACTTGTTCTAATACACAGTTAAATATGGTAAATACAGTAACTTGTTCTAATACACAGTTAAATATGGTAAATACAGTAACTTGTTCTAATACACAGTTAAATATGGTAAATACAGTAACTTGTTCTAATACACAGTTAAATATGGTAAATACAGTAACTTGTTCTAATACACAGTTAAATATGGTAAATACAGTAACTTGTTCTAATACACAGTTAAATATGGTAAATACAGTAACTTGTTCTAATACACAGTTAAATATGGTAAATACAGTAACTTGTTCTAATACACAGTTAAATATGGTAAATACAGTAACTTGTTCTAATACACAGTTAAATATGGTAAATACAGTAACTTGTTCTAATACACAGTTAAATATGGTAAATACAGTAACTTGTTCTAATACACAGTTAAATATGGTAAATACAGTAACTTGTTCTAATACACAGTTAAATATGGTAAATACAGTAACTTGTTCTAATACACAGTTAAATATGGTAAATACAGTAACTTGTTCTAATACACAGTTAAATATGGTAAATACAGTAACTTGTTCTAATACACAGTTAAATATGGTAAATACAGTAACTTGTTCTAATACACAGTTAAATATGGTAAATACAGTAACTTGTTCTAATACACAGTTAAATATGGTAAATACAGTAACTTGTTCTAATACACAGTTAAATATGGTAAATACAGTAACTTGTTCTAATACACAGTTAAATATGGTAAATACAGTAACTTGTTCTAATACACAGTTAAATATGGTAAATACAGTAACTTGTTCTAATACACAGTTAAATATGGTAAATACAGTAACTTGTTCTAATACACAGTTAAATATGGTAAATACAGTAACTTGTTCTAATACACAGTTAAATATGGTAAATACAGTAACTTGTTCTAATACACAGTTAAATATGGTAAATACAGTAACTTGTTCTAATACACAGTTAAATATGGTAAATACAGTAACTTGTTCTAATACACAGTTAAATATGGTAAATACAGTAACTTGTTCTAATACACAGTTAAATATGGTAAATACAGTAACTTGTTCTAATACACAGTTAAATATGGTAAATACAGTAACTTGTTCTAATACACAGTTAAATATGGTAAATACAGTAACTTGTTCTAATACACAGTTAAATATGGTAAATACAGTAACTTGTTCTAATACACAGTTAAATATGGTAAATACAGTAACTTGTTCTAATACACAGTTAAATATGGTAAATACAGTAACTTGTTCTAATACACAGTTAAATATGGTAAATACAGTAACTTGTTCTAATACACAGTTAAATATGGTAAATACAGTAACTTGTTCTAATACACAGTTAAATATGGTAAATACAGTAACTTGTTCTAATACACAGTTAAATATGGTAAATACAGTAACTTGTTCTAATACACAGTTAAATATGGTAAATACAGTAACTTGTTCTAATACACAGTTAAATATGGTAAATACAGTAACTTGTTCTAATACACAGTTAAATATGGTAAATACAGTAACTTGTTCTAATACACAGTTAAATATGGTAAATACAGTAACTTGTTCTAATACACAGTTAAATATGGTAAATACAGTAACTTGTTCTAATACACAGTTAAATATGGTAAATACAGTAACTTGTTCTAATACACAGTTAAATATGGTAAATACAGTAACTTGTTCTAATACACAGTTAAATATGGTAAATACAGTAACTTGTTCTAATACACAGTTAAATATGGTAAATACAGTAACTTGTTCTAATACACAGTTAAATATGGTAAATACAGTAACTTGTTCTAATACACAGTTAAATATGGTAAATACAGTAACTTGTTCTAATACACAGTTAAATATGGTAAATACAGTAACTTGTTCTAATACACAGTTAAATATGGTAAATACAGTAACTTGTTCTAATACACAGTTAAATATGGTAAATACAGTAACTTGTTCTAATACACAGTTAAATATGGTAAATACAGTAACTTGTTCTAATACACAGTTAAATATGGTAAATACAGTAACTTGTTCTAATACACAGTTAAATATGGTAAATACAGTAACTTGTTCTAATACACAGTTAAATATGGTAAATACAGTAACTTGTTCTAATACACAGTTAAATATGGTAAATACAGTAACTTGTTCTAATACACAGTTAAATATGGTAAATACAGTAACTTGTTCTAATACACAGTTAAATATGGTAAATACAGTAACTTGTTCTAATACACAGTTAAATATGGTAAATACAGTAACTTGTTCTAATACACAGTTAAATATGGTAAATACAGTAACTTGTTCTAATACACAGTTAAATATGGTAAATACAGTAACTTGTTCTAATACACAGTTAAATATGGTAAATACAGTAACTTGTTCTAATACACAGTTAAATATGGTAAATACAGTAACTTGTTCTAATACACAGTTAAATATGGTAAATACAGTAACTTGTTCTAATACACAGTTAAATATGGTAAATACAGTAACTTGTTCTAATACACAGTTAAATATGGTAAATACAGTAACTTGTTCTAATACACAGTTAAATATGGTAAATACAGTAACTTGTTCTAATACACAGTTAAATATGGTAAATACAGTAACTTGTTCTAATACACAGTTAAATATGGTAAATACAGTAACTTGTTCTAATACACAGTTAAATATGGTAAATACAGTAACTTGTTCTAATACACAGTTAAATATGGTAAATACAGTAACTTGTTCTAATACACAGTTAAATATGGTAAATACAGTAACTTGTTCTAATACACAGTTAAATATGGTAAATACAGTAACTTGTTCTAATACACAGTTAAATATGGTAAATACAGTAACTTGTTCTAATACACAGTTAAATATGGTAAATACAGTAACTTGTTCTAATACTAATACACAGTTAAATATGGTAAATACAGTAACTTGTTCTAATACACAGTTAAATATGGTAAATACAGTAACTTGTTCTAATACACAGTTAAATATGGTAAATACAGTAACTTGTTCTAATACACAGTTAAATATGGTAAATACAGTAACTTGTTCTAATACACAGTTAAATATGGTAAATACAGTAACTTGTTCTAATACACAGTTAAATATGGTAAATACAGTAACTTGTTCTAATACACAGTTAAATATGGTAAATACAGTAACTTGTTCTAATACACAGTTAAATATGGTAAATACAGTAACTTGTTCTAATACACAGTTAAATATGGTAAATACAGTAACTTGTTCTAATACACAGTTAAATATGGTAAATACAGTAACTTGTTCTAATACACAGTTAAATATGGTAAATACAGTAACTTGTTCTAATACACAGTTAAATATGGTAAATACAGTAACTTGTTCTAATACACAGTTAAATATGGTAAATACAGTAACTTGTTCTAATACACAGTTAAATATGGTAAATACAGTAACTTGTTCTAATACACAGTTAAATATGGTAAATACAGTAACTTGTTCTAATACACAGTTAAATATGGTAAATACAGTAACTTGTTCTAATACACAGTTAAATATGGTAAATACAGTAACTTGTTCTAATACACAGTTAAATATGGTAAATACAGTAACTTGTTCTAATACACAGTTAAATATGGTAAATACAGTAACTTGTTCTAATACACAGTTAAATATGGTAAATACAGTAACTTGTTCTAATACACAGTTAAATATGGTAAATACAGTAACTTGTTCTAATACACAGTTAAATATGGTAAATACAGTAATACACAGTTCTAATAAATACAGTAACTTGTCTAAAATAAATATGTAAATACAGTAACTTGTTCTAATACACAGTTAAATATGGTAAATACAGTAACTTGTTCTAATACACAGTTAAATATGGTAAATACAGTAACTTGTTCTAATACACAGTTAAATATGGTAAATACAGTAACTTGTTCTAATACACAGTTAAATATGGTAAATACAGTAACTTGTTCTAATACACAGTTAAATATGGTAAATACAGTAACTTGTTCTAATACACAGTTAAATATGGTAAATACAGTAACTTGTTCTAATACACAGTTAAATATGGTAAATACAGTAACTTGTTCTAATACACAGTTAAATATGGTAAATACAGTAACTTGTTCTAATACACAGTTAAATATGGTAAATACAGTAACTTGTTCTAATACACAGTTAAATATGGTAAATACAGTAACTTGTTCTAATACACAGTTAAATATGGTAAATACAGTAACTTGTTCTAATACACAGTTAAATATGGTAAATACAGTAACTTGTTCTAATACACAGTTAAATATGGTAAATACAGTAACTTGTTCTAATATACACAGTTAAATATGGTAAATACAGTAACTTGTTCTAATACACAGTTAAATATGGTAAATACAGTAACTTGTTCTAATACACAGTTAAATATGGTAAATACAGTAACTTGTTCTAATACACAGTTAAATATGGTAAATACAGTAACTTGTTCTAATACACAGTTAAATATGGTAAATACAGTAACTTGTTCTAATACACAGTTAAATATGGTAAATACAGTAACTTGTTCTAATACACAGTTAAATATGGTAAATACAGTAACTTGTTCTAATACACAGTTAAATATGGTAAATACAGTAACTTGTTCTAATACACAGTTAAATATGGTAAATACAGTAACTTGTTCTAATACACAGTTAAATATGGTAAATACAGTAACTTGTTCTAATACACAGTTAAATATGGTAAATACAGTAACTTGTTCTAATACACAGTTAAATATGGTAAATACAGTAACTTGTTCTAATACACAGTTAAATATGGTAAATACAGTAACTTGTTCTAATACACAGTTAAATATGGTAAATACAGTAACTTGTTCTAATACACAGTTAAATATGGTAAATACAGTAACTTGTTCTAATACACAGTTAAATATGGTAAATACAGTAACTTGTTCTAATACACAGTTAAATATGGTAAATACAGTAACTTGTTCTAATACACAGTTAAATATGGTAAATACAGTAACTTGTTCTAATACACAGTTAAATATGGTAAATACAGTAACTTGTTCTAATACACAGTTAAATATGGTAAATACAGTAACTTGTTCTAATACACAGTTAAATATGGTAAATACAGTAACTTGTTCTAATACACAGTTAAATATGGTAAATACAGTAACTTGTTCTAATACACAGTTAAATATGGTAAATACAGTAACTTGTTCTAATACACAGTTAAATATGGTAAATACAGTAACTTGTTCTAATACACAGTTAAATATGGTAAATACAGTAACTTGTTCTAATACACAGTTAAATATGGTAAATACAGTAACTTGTTCTAATACACAGTTAAATATGGTAAATACAGTAACTTGTTCTAATACACAGTTAAATATGGTAAATACAGTAACTTGTTCTAATACACAGTTAAATATGGTAAATACAGTAACTTGTTCTAATACACAGTTAAATATGGTAAATACAGTAACTTGTTCTAATACACAGTTAAATATGGTAAATACAGTAACTTGTTCTAATACACAGTTAAATATGGTAAATACAGTAACTTGTTCTAATACACAGTTAAATATGGTAAATACAGTAACTTGTTCTAATACACAGTTAAATATGGAAAATAAAGTAACTTGTTCTAATACACAGTTAAATGTGGTAAATACAGTAACTTGTTCTAATACACAGTTAAATATGGTAAATACAGTAACTTGTTCTAATACACAGTTAAATATGGTAAATACAGTAACTTGTTCTAATACACAGTTAAATGTGGTAAATACAGTAACTTGTTCTAATACACAAATAAATATGGTAAATACAGTAACTTGTTCTTTCACACAGTTAAATATGGTAAATACAGTAGCTTGTTTGAATACGCAGTTAAATATGGTAAATACAGTAACTTTTTTTTATACACAGTTAAATATGCTAAATACAGTAACGTGTTCTAATACACAGTTAAATGTGGTAGATATTGTAACTTGTTCTAATACACAGTTAAATATTAAATACAGTAACTTGTCTAATACACAGTTAAATATGGTAAATACAGTAACTTGTTCTAATACACAGTTAAATGTGGTAAATACAGTAACTTTTACTGATACACAGTTAAATATGGTGAATACAGTAACTTTTACTAATACACAGTTAAATATGGTAAATACAGTAACTTAATCTTATATACAGTTAATTATGGTAAATACAGTAACTTCTTCTAAAAACACAGTTAAATATGGTAAATACAGAAACTTGTTCTAATACACAGTTAAATATTGTAAATACACCAATAATTTGTTCTAATACTCTTAATTAAATATGGTAAATACAGTAACTTGTTCTAATACACAGTTAAATATGGTAAATACTACTGTAATTTCTTCTAAAATGGTGTTAAATATGGTAAATACAGTAACGTTTTCTAATACACAGTTAAATTTGGTAAATACAGAAATTTGTTCTAATACATAGTTAAATATGGTAAATACAGTAACTTGATCTAATACATTAAAATGTGGTAAATACAGTAACCTGTTCTAATACACATTTAAATATGGTAAATAAAGTAACTTGTTTATGATACACAGTTAAATATGGTAAATACAGGTATTGTTCTAATACACAGTTAACTGTGATAAATACAGTAACTTGTTCTAATACACAGTTAAATATGGTAAACACAGTAACTTGTTCTAATACACAGTTTAATATGGAAAATAAAGTAACTTGTTCTAATACACAGTTAAATGTGGTAAATACAGTAACTTGTTCTAATACACATTTAAATATGGTAAATACAGTAACTTGTTCTAATACACAATTAAATATGGTAAATATAATAACTTTTTCTAATACACAGTTAAATATGGTAAATACAGTAACTTGATCTAATACACAGAAGTTAAATATGGTAAATACAGTAATTTATTTTAATACACAGTTAAATGTGGTAAATACAGTAACTTGTTCTAAGACACAGTTAAAGATGGTAAATACAGTAATTTGTTATAATACACAGTTAAATGTGGTAAATAAAGTATCTTGTTCTAATGCACAGGTAAATATGGTAACTACAGTAACTTGTTTTAATGCACAATTAAATATGGTAAATACAGTAACTTGTTCAAATACACAGTTAAATATGGTAAATACAGTAACTTGTTTTAATACACAGTTAAATATGGTAAATACAGTAACTTGTTCTAATACACAGTTAAATATGGTAAATACAGTAACTTGTTCTAATACACAGTTAAATATGGTAAATACAGTAACTTGTTCTAATACACAGTTAAATATGGTAAATACAGTAATTTTTTCTAATACACAGTTAAATGTGGTAAATACAGTAATTTGATCTAATACACAGTTAAATGTGGTAAATACAGTAACTTGTTCTAATACACAGTTAAATATGGTAAATAAAGTAACTTGTTCTAATACACAGTTAAATATGGTAACTACAGTAACTTGTTCTAATACACATTTAAATATAGTAAATACAGAAACTTTTTCTAATACACAGTTAAATATTGTAATTACAGTAATTTCTTCTAATACACTGTTAAATATGGTAAATACGGTAATTTGTTCTAATACACAGTTAAATGTGGTAAATACAGTAACCTGTTCTAATACACAGTTAAAATATGGTAAATAGAGTAACTTGTTATGATACACAGTTAAATATGGTAAATACAGTAACTTGTTCTAATACACAGTTAAATATGGTAAATACAGTAACTTGTTCTAATACACAGTTAAATAAGGTAAATACAGAAACTTGTTCTAATACACAGTTAAATAAATTGGAAATACAGTAACTGGTCTTTATACACAGTTAAATGTGGTAAATACAGTAACTTGTTCTAATATACACTATTAAATATGGTAAATACAGTAACGTGTTCTTACACATAGTTAAATATGGTAAATACAGTAACTTGATCTAATACACAGTTAAATGTGGTAAATACAGTAACTTGATCTAATACACAGTTAAATATGGTAAATACAGTAACTTGTTCTAATACACAGTTAAATGTGGTAAATACAGTAACTTGTTCTAATACACAGTTAAATGTATGTAAATACAGTAACTTGTTCTAATACACAGTTAAATATGTGTAAATACAGTAATTTGTTCTAATACACAGTTAAATATGGTAAATACAGTAATTTGTTCTGATACACAGTTAAATGTGGTAAATACAGTAACTTGTTCTAATACACATTTAAATATGGTAAATACAGTAACTTGTTCTAATACACAGTTAAATATATAGGTAAAATACAGGATAGTTGTTCTAATACACAGTTAAATGTGGTAAATACAGTAATTTGTTCTAATACACAGTTAAATGTGGTAAATACAGTAACTTGTTTTTTATACACAGTTAAATATGGTAAACACAGTAACTTGTTCTAATACACAGTTTAATATGGAAAATAAAGTAACTTGTTCTAATACACAGTTAAATATGGTAAATACAGTAACTTGTTCTAATACACAGTTAAATGTGGTAAATACAGTAACTTGATCTAATACACAGTTAAATGTTGTAAATACAGTAACTTGTTCTAATACACAGTTAAATGTGGTAAATACAGTAACTTGATCTAATACACAGTTAAAGATGGTAAATACAGTAATTTGTTATAATACACAGTTAAATGTGGTAAATAAAGTAACTTGTTCTAATACACAGTTAAATATGGTAACTACAGTAACTTGTTTTAATGCACAATTAAATATGGTAAATACAGTAACTTGTTCAATACACACAGTTAAATATGGTAAATACAGTAACTTGTTCTAATACACAGTTAAATATGGTGAATACAGTAACTTGTTCTAAATACACAGTTAAATATGGTAAATACAGTAACTTGTTCTAATACATAGTTAAATATGGTAAATACAGTAACTTGATCTAATACACAGTTAAATGTGGTAAATACAGTAACTTGCTAATACACAGTTAAATGTGGTAAAAATAGTAACTTGATATGATACACAGTTAAATGTGGTAAATACAGTAACTTATTCTAATACACAGTTAAAAGTGTAAATAAAATACAAACTTGTTATAATGCACAGTAATATAAAGTAAATACAGTAACTTGTTCTAATACACTAATTATTTATACAGTAAATACAGTCTTTCGTTCTCATACACAGTTAAATATGGTAAATACAGTAACTTGTTCTAATACACAGTTAAATATGGTAAATACAGTAACTTGTTCTAATACACAGTTAAATATGGTAAATACAGTAACTTGTCTTTTATACACAGTTAAATGTGCTAAATACAGTAACTTGTTCTAATACACAGTTAAATATGGTAAATACAGAAACTTATACTAACAGTTAGTTAAATGTTGTAATTACAGTAATTTTTTCTAATACACTGTTAAATATGGTAAATACGGTAATTTGTTCTAATACATATTTAAATATGGTAAATAGAGTAACTTGTTATGATACACAGTTAAATATGGTAAATACAGTAACTTGTTCTAATACACAGTTAAATGTGGTAAATACAGTAACTTGTTCTAATACACAGTTAAATATGCTAAATACAGTAACGTGTTCTAATACACAGTTAAAAGAGGTAAATACAGTAACTTGTCTTTATACACAGTTAAATATGCTAAATACAGTAACTTGATCTAATACACTGTTAAATGTGGTAAGTACAGTAACTTATTCTAATACATAGTTAATTATGGTAAATACAGTAACTTCTTCTAAAACACAGTTAAATATGGTAAATACAGAAACTTGTTCTAATACACAGTTAAATATTGTAAATACAGTAATTTGTTCTAATACTCAGTTAAATATGGTAAATACAGTAACTTGTTCTAATACACAGTTAAATATGGTAAATACTGTAACTCGTTCTAATATAGTGTTAAATATGGTAAATACAGTAACGTGTTCTAATACACAGTTAAATTTGGTAAATACAGAAGCTTGTTCTAATACATAGTTAAATATGGTAAATACAGTAATTTGTTCTGATACACAGTAAAATGTGGTAAATACAGTAACCTGTTCTAATACACATTTAAATATGGTAAATACAATAACTTGTTATGATACACAGTTAAATATGGTAAATACAGTAATTTGTTCTAATACACAGTTAACTGTGATAAATACAGTAACTTGTTCTAATACACAGTTTAAATATAGGTAAAACACAGTAACTTGTTCTAATACACAGTTTAATTTGAAATATAAAGTAACTTGTTCTAATACACAGTTAAATGTATGGTAAATACAGTAATTTGTTCTTATACAGTTAAATATGGTAAATACAGTAACTTGTTCTAATACACAGTTAAATGTGGTAAATACAGTAACTTTTTCTAATACACAATTAAATATGGTAAATACAGTAACTTGATCTAATACACAGTTAAAGATGGTAAATACAGTAATTTGTTATAATACACAGTTAAATGTGGTAAATAAAGTAACTTGTTCTAATACACAGTTAAATATGGTAACTACAGTAACTTGTTCTAATACACAGTTAAATATGGTAACTACAGTAACTTGTTCTAATACACAGTTAAATATGGTAAATACAGTAACTTGTTCTAATGCACAGTTAAATATGGTAAATACAGTAACTTGATCTAATACACAGTTAAATATGGTAAATACAGTAACTTGTTTTAATGCACAATTAAATATGGTAAATACAGTAACTTGTTCAAATACACAGTTAAATGTGGTAACTAGTAGTAACCTAATCTAATACACAGTTAAATATGGTAAATACAGTAATTTGTTCTAAATACACAGTTAAATGTGGTAAATACAGTAACTTGTTCTAATGCATAGTTAAATATGGTAAATACAGTAACTTGATCTAATACACAGTTAAATATGGTAAATACAGTAATTTTTTCTAATACACAGTTAAATGTGGTAAATACAGTAACTTGATCTAATACACAGTTAAATGTGGTAAATACAGTAACTTGTTTAAATACACAGTTAAATATGGTAAATACAGAAACTTGTTTTAATACACAATTAAATATGGTAAAAATACAGTAACTTGTTCTAAAACACAGTTAAACATGGTAATTGCAGTAACTTGTTGTAATACACAGTTAAATATGGTGAATACAGTAACTTGTTCTAATACACAGTTAAATATGGTAAATACAGTAACTTGTTCTAATACATAGTTAAATATGGTAAATACAGTAACTTGTCTTTATACACAGTTAAATCGTGCTAAATACAGTAACTTGTTCTAATACACAGTTAAATGTGGTAAATACAGTAACTTGATCTAATACACAGTTAAATGTGGTAAATACAGTAACTTGTTCTAATACACAGTTAAATATTATAAATACAGTAATTTGTTCTGATACACAGTAAAATGTGGTAAATACAGTAATTTGTTCTAATACACAGTTAAATATGGTAAATACGGTAATTTGTTCTAATACATATTTAAATATGGTAAATAGAGTAACTTGTTATGATACACAGTAAAATATGGTAAATACAGTAATTTGTTCTAATACACAGTTAAATGTGGTAAATACAGTAACTTGTTCTAATACACAGTTAAATGTGGTAAATACAGTAACTTGTTCTAATACACAGTTAAAAGAGGTAAATACAGTAACTTGTCTTTATACACAGTTAAATATGCTAAATACAGTAACTTGATCTAATACACAGTTAAATGTGGTAAATACAGTAACTTTTTCTAATACACAGTTAAATATGGTAAATACAGTAACTTGTTCTAAAACACAGTTAAATATGGTAAATACAGAAACTTGTTTAAATACACAGTTAAAAGATGGTAAATACAGTAACTTGTTCTAATACACAGTTAAATATGGTAAATACAGTAACTTGTTCTAATACACAGTTAAATGTGGTAAATAAAGTAACTTGTTCTAATACACAGTTAAATATGGTAAATACAGTAACTTGTTCTAATACACAGTAAAATGTGGTAAATACATTAACTTGTTCTAATACACAATTAAATATGGTAAATACAATAACTTGTTATGATACACAGTTATATGGTGGTTTACTACAATAGTTTTAATAATATACACAGATAAATATGGTAAATACAGTAATTTGTTCTAATACACAGTTAACTGTGATAAATACAGTAACTTGTTCTAATACACAGTTAAATATGGTAAATACAGTAACTTGTTCTAATACACAGTTAAATATGGTAAATACAGTAACTTTTTCTAATACACAGTAAATATGATAAATACAGTAACTTGTTCTTATTCACAGTTAAATGTGGTAAATACAGTAACTTTTTCTAATACACAATTAAATATGGTAAATACAGTAACTTGATCTAATACACAGTTAAAGATGGTAAATACAGTAATTTTTTATAATACACTGTTAAATGTGGTAAATAAAATAACTTGTTCAAATACACAGTTAAATATGGTAACTGCAGTAACTTGTTGTAATACACAGTTAAATATGATGAATACAGTAACTTGTTCTAATTCACAGTTAAATATGGTAAATACAGTAACTTGTTCTAATGCATAGTTAAATATGGTAAATACAGTAACTTGATCTAATACACAGTTAATCGTGGTAAATACAGTAACTTTTTCTAATAGACAGTTAAATGTGGTAAATAGAGTAACTTGATCTAATACACAATTAAATGTGGTAACTACAGTAACTTGTTCTAATACACAGTTAAATATGGTAAATACAGAAACTTGTTCTAATACACAGTTAAATATTGTAATTACAGTAATTTTTTCTAATACACTGTTAAATATGGTAAATACGGTAATTTGTTCTAATACATATTTAAATATGGTAAATAGAGTAACTTGTTATGATGCACAGTTAAATATGGTAAATACAGTAACTTGTTCTAATACACAGTTAAATGTGGTAAATACAGTAACTTGTTCTAATACACAGTTAAATATGCTAAATACAGTAACGTGTTCTAATACACAGTTAAAAGAGGTAAATACAGTAACTTGTCTTTATACACAGTTAAATATGCTAAATACAGTAACTTGATCTAATACACTGTTAAATGTGGTAAGTACAGTAACTTATTCTAATACATAGTTAATTATGGTAAATACAGTAACTTCTTCTAAAACACAGTTAAATATGGTAAATACAGAAACTTGTTCTAATACACAGTTAAATATTGTAAATACAGTAATTTGTTCTAATACTCAGTTAAATATGGTAAATACAGTACTTTCTAATAATACACAGTTAAATATGGTAAATACTGTAACTCGTTCTAATATAGTGTTAAATATGGTAAATACAGTAACGTGTTCTAATACACAGTTAAATTTGGGAAATACAGAAGCTTGTTCTAATACATAGTTAAATATGGTAAATACAGTAATTTGTTCTGATACACAGTAAAATATGGTAAATACAGTAACCTGTTCTAATACACATTTAAATATGGTAAATACAATAACTTGTCTTTATACACAGTTAAATATGGTAAATACAGTAATTTTATCTAATACACAGTTAAATGTGGTAAATACAGTAACTTGTTCTAATACATACAATTAATTATATGGTAAATACAGTAACTTGTTCTAATACACAGTTTAATATGGAAAATAAAGTAACTTGTTCTAATACACAGTTAAATGTGGTAAATACAGTAACTTGTTCTTATACACAGTTAAATATGGTAAATACAGTAACTTGTTCTAATACACAGTTAAATGTGGTAAATACAGTAACTTTTTCTAATACACAATTAAATATGGTAAATTCAGTAACTTGTTCTAATACACAGTTAGTTAAATTTATGGTAAATACAGAAACTTGTTATAATACCTTAGTTAAAATGTGGTAAATAAAGTAATTTGTTCTAATGCACAGGTAAAATGTGGTAAATACAGTAACTTGTTCTAATACACAGTTAAATATGGTAAATACAGTAACTTGTTTTAATACACAGTTAAATGTGGTAAATAAAGTAACTTGTTCTAATGCACAGTTAAATATGGTAAATACAGTAACTTGTTCTAATACACAGTTAAATATGGTAACTACAGTAACTTGTTTTAATGCACAATTAAATATGGTAAATACAGTAACTTGTTCAAATACACAGTTAAATATGGTAACTGCAGTAACTTGTTGTAATACACAGTTAAATATGGTGAATACAGTAACTTGTTCTAATACACAGTTAAATATGGTAAATACAGTAACTTGTTCTAATGCATAGTTAAATATGGTAAATACAGTAACTTGATCTAATACACAGTTAATCGTTGTAAATACAGTAACTTTTTCTAATAGACAGTTAAATGTGGTAAATAGAGTAACTTGATCTAATACACAATTAAATGTGGTAACTACAGTAACTTGTTCTAATACACAGTTAAATATGGTAAATACAGAAACTTGTTCTAATACACAGTTAAATATTGTAATTACAGTAATTTGTTCTAATACACTGTTAAATATGGTAAATACGGTAATTTGTTCTAATACATATTTAAATATGGTAAATAGAGTAACTTGTTATGATACACAGTAAAATATGGTAAATACAGTAACTTGTTCTAATACACAGTTAAATGTGGTAAATACAGTAACTTGTTCTAATACACAGTTAAATATGCTAAATACAGTAACGTGTTCTAATACACAGTTAAATGTGGTAGATATTGTAACTTGTTCTAATACACAGTTAAATGTGGTAAATACAGTAACTTGTTCTAATACACAGTTAAATATGGTAAATACAGTAACTTGATCTAATACACTGTTAAATGTGGTAAATACAGTAACTTCTTCTAAAACACAGTTAAATATGGTAAATACAGAAACTTGTTCTAATACACAGTTAAATATTGTAAATACAGTAATTTGTTCTAATACTCAGTTAAATATGGTAAATACAGTAACTTGTTCTAATACACAGTTAAATATGGTAAATACTGTAACTCGTTCTAATATACAGTTAAATATGGTAAATACAGTAACGTGTTCTAATACACAGTTAAATTTGGTAAATACAGAAACTTGTTCTAATACATAGTTAAATATGGTAAATACAGTAATTTGTTCTGATACACAGTAAAATGTGGTAAATACAGTAACCTGTTCTAATACACATTTAAATATGGTAAATACAGTAACTTGGTCTAATACACAGTTAACTATGGTAAATACAGTAACTTGTTCTAACACACATTTAAATGTGGTAAATACAGATAGTTGTTCTAATACACAGTTAAATATGGTAAATACAGTAATTTGTTCTAATACACAGTTAACTGTGATAAATACAGTAACTTGTTCTAATACACAGTTAAATATGGTAAACACAGTAACTTGTTCTAATACACAGTTTAATATGGAAAATAAAGTAACTTGTTCTAATACACAGTTAAATGTGGTAAATACAGTAACTTGTTCTTATACACAGTTAAATATGGTAAATACAGTAACTTGTTCTAATACACAGTTAAATATGGTAAATACAGTAACTTTTTCTAATACACAGTTAAATATGGTAAATTCAGTAACTTGTTCTAATACACAGTTAAATGTGGTAAATACAGTAATTTGTTCTAATACACAGTTAAATGTGGTAAATAAAGTAACTTATTCTAATACACAGTTAAATATGGTAACTACAGTAACTTGTTTTTAATGCACAATTAAATATGGTAAATACAGTAACTTGTTCAAATACACAGTTAAATATGGTAACTGCAGTAACTTGTTGTAATACACAGATAAATATAGTGAATACAGTAACTTGTTCTAATACACAGTTAAATATGGTAAATACAGTAACTTGTTCTAATGCATAGTTAAATATGGTAAATACAGTAACTTGATCTAATACACAGTTAAATGTGGTAAATACAGTAAATTTTTCTAATAGACAGTTAAATGTGGTAAATAGAGTAACTTGATCTAATACACAGTTAAATGTGGTAACTACAGTAACTTGTTCTAATACACAGTTAAATATGGTAAATACAGAAACTTGTTCTAATACTCAGTTAAATATGGTAAATACAGTAACTTGTTCTAATACACAGTTAAATATGGTAAATACTGTAACTCGTTCTAATACACAGTTAAATATGGTAAATACAGTAACGTGTTCTAATACACAGTTAAATTTGGTAAATACAGAAACTTGTTCTAATACATAGTTAAATATGGTAAATACAGTAACTTGTCTTTATACACAGTTAAATATGCTAAATACAGTAACTTGATCTAATACACTGTTAAATGTGGTAAATACAGTAACTTATTCTAATACATAGTTAATTATGGTAAATACAGAAACTTGTTCTAATACATAGTTAAATATGGTAAATACAGTAATTTGTTCTGATACACAGTAAAATGTGGTAAATACAGTAACCTGTTCTAATACACATTTAAATATGGTAAATACAATAACTTGTTATGATACACAGTTAAATATGGTTAATACAGATAGTTGTTCTAATACACAGTTAAATATGGTAAATACAGTAATTTGTTCTAATACACAGTTAACTGTGATAAATACAGTAACTTGTTCTAATACACAGTTAAATATGGTAAACACAGTAACTTGTTCTAATACAGAGTTTAATGGAAATAAAGTAAGAGTTACAATATGGGTAAAATACAGTAACTTGTTCTAATACACAGTTAAATATGGTAAATACAGTAACTTGTTCTAATACACAGTTAAATATGGTAAATACAGTAACTTGTTCTAATACACAGTTAAATATGGTAAATAAAGTAACTTGTTCTAATGCACAATTAAATATGGTAAATACAGTAACTTGTTCTAATACACAGTTAAATATGGTAACTGCAGTAACTTGTTGTAATACACAGATAAATATGGTGAATACAGTAACTTGTTCTAATACACAGTTAAATGTGGTAAATACAGTAACTTGTTCTAATACACAGTTAAATATGGTAAATACAGTAACTTGTTCTAATACACAGTTAAATATGGTAAATACAGTAACTTTTTCTAATACACAGTAAATATGGTAAATACAGTAACTTGTTCTAATACACAGTTAAATGTGGTAAATACAGTAACTTTTTCTAATACACAATTAAATATGGTAAATACAGTAACTTGATCTAATAGACAGTTAAAGATGGTAAATACATAATTTGTTATAATACACAGTTAAATGTGGTAAATAAAGTAACTTGTTCTAATGCACAGTTAAATATGGTAACTACAGTAACGTGTTCTAATACACAGTTAAATGTGGTAGATATTCTAACTTGTTCTAATACACAGTTAAAAGAGGTAAATACAGTAACTTGTCTTTATACACAGTTAAATATGCTAAATACAGTAACTTGATCTAATACACAATTAAATGTGGTAAATACAGTAACTCTTTCTAATATTTTTAAATATGGAATATAAAGTAACTTGTTCTAATACACAGTTAAATGTGGTAAATACAGTAACTTGTTCTAATACACAGTTAAATATGGTAAATACAGTAACTTGTTCTAATACACAGTTAAATGTGGTAAATAGAGTAACTTGTTCTAATACACAGTTAAATGTGGTAAATACAGTAACTTGATCTAATAGACAGTTAAATATGTTAAATACGGTAACTTGTTGTAATACACAGTTAAATGTGGTAAATACAGTAACTTGTTTTAATACACAGTTAAATGTGGTAAATACAGTATCTTGTTCTAATACACAGTTAAATATGGTTATTACTGTAACTTGTTCTAATACACAGTTAAATACGGTAAAGAGAGTCACATGATCTAAAACATTATTAAGCATGGTGAATACATTCAGGTTTCCATTAAGCTTTTGTAGCAGCTCAGATAGAAATGGTGTTTTTATATTGGTGCCATGAACGTACAGGAGAAATATGAATAAAAAGTCTTAACACAATACTGTTAAGTAGAGTTCCGTTGACCAAGTTTAAAAATAACGTCTGCTGAGAACTATTATTAGTGTAGTTTTGCATCGCGAATATAGTTTAGCTGTATTGGTGCACGTGGACTACAACATTTTTGATTTTAATATGCAGTTTGAAACAACCTTAGGCCACACGTGATGAAAAATTCAATATCGGTCATACAGTGAAAAAAACAAATTCAAAGTGAGTCAAATCAGTACTTTTCCTTCTTCTTTTTTCCTTCCATGTTTTCCAACAAATGCAGAAACTTTTGAAACGTCGTATTTGCATTACACGACATCATAACTTCCACATTGTTTCATTTGTTTATAAACAACAAAATAACCCAGGAAATGCGTTTACTGGGACGTTTATATCATTTATCATTTATATTAAGCTTTTTTTTTTTAAAATGGAGAATTTATTGAGTAGAATTAAAAAGGATAAAAAACCTCGTCTCCTAGAGTGGGGTCGAACTTACTATGGTTCGTAAATTACACTACGACCTTGACCCGAAGGAGATGCTTCAGGTTATACACTAATCTACGTATTTTATCAGCTGTACGACGTAGTTTTGTTTGGAAAGAAAGCTGAAAATCGGCATTTTGTTTGTTTTGAATGTTCGCGTTTGGTGTGAAGGGGATTCGAACCCGCGATCCTCAGATTACGAAGTCGACCGCCCTAACCACCTGGCCTTGACAGGCCAAAATTAGCTTTACCGAAAACGGAGACAGTGGCAGCCACGCACGAAATATATTATATTATTGTCTAGTCTACAGTACCCTAAACGATAACACAATACAAATACAGGTGGCGCTGTATTTAATGTGCGTGAAATAAGAAGTGATATATATTTAAAGAAATATTGCCAATGTTATTAAACATAAAGTTATTTGTCAAAATCAGCGACGTCAATTAAAGCATCAAACACAGGCTTGAAGGAACAACTGATTCAACTTTATAATGCACTGTTACTTTTATTACCATTACTACGAGCAGTAAAAGCATAATTGTTACTGTTGGATGTGCAACAACGTTCAAACATTCGGTGGAACAGTGGTAAGTTTACAGACTTACAACGCTAACATCCGCTAACATTCACTGTGGAAGATAAAGCGGATAGTTCTATGTGGCTTTGATCTAAACAAAACTCATCTTCATCCAGTGGAATCCAATACACAATATTTATGCAGTATTACAAGATACGTGAAGGTATTCAGGTTATTCTAATACACAGTTTCAACATGTAGGCTGACAGCTATTGTAGCTAAAACGGTATTGCTATAAAACCTAAATGTTTTGAAATAGAAAATGACACCCAAGTAAGTTCATCTGAAGGATGGATAACTGATGCCAACTATTGTGATATACTCCAATAACGGACGGTTCACTAAGCCTAATTGAACGAAGAATGTTTGACTTAAGACATGGGATGACTGTTTTGAATACTGACGTTTCAGAAGCTCTTCTGTAGACAGAGAATGCCTGACTTCAATATGGAAGGCATATTCTGATAACGATATCTCAGAAACTTAAATATTGTAGTTGTAGTAGGCCTACTCTGATAACTACTTCTGAGTAACTTCAACTTGAAAGATTGTGGACTTTAGCTGTAGTAGGCTTACTCTGATAAAAACTTCTGAATAACTTCAACTTAAAAGATTGTGGACTTAAGTTGTTGTAGGTCTACTCTGATAACGACTTCTGAGTAACTTCAACTGAAAAGATTGTGGACTTCAGTTATAGAAGACTTATTCTGATAGCGAACGAATCAACAAGTTCGACTGAATGGAAAATATTGAGATACACCAATAGGAAGGCTACTCTGATAATGTACAGTCACAAGTTTAACTGAAGATAGAATCTCAGAGTTCAGCTATGAGAAACGTACTCTAATAACGGAAGGACACAAGCTAACAGAAAAGAGAACCTCTTAAGTTCAGCAGAAATATGGTTATCTTATTGTCAATAACAAGAATCACAAAAAAGTTTCATTTTCATGTAGTTACAAAAAAAAAATAAAACCAAATAGGAATCCTCGATAGCCAGGGCTTTAATGAGAGCTCAAATCGGTCAAGAGATGTAACTATGAGCTAAACGTTTGTACTTGAATTAAAGAAAGAAAAACGCGTAAGTGCCATTCTATTACCTACTATGCCACGACTATAAAAGAGAGAAAACTGATTTGCTTCATACTTCCCGATTTCTAAGTGGAGACGTATTGTTTGTAATCTCGCGACTTTAAGGCTCCACTCTTTACAATTGGTGTCAACGTATGTAGTAGTTGCAAACCAGCCCTTTCTCTTAAACAATAGCATTGGAACGGTCGCAGATGTTTGTCTTTCTTTATATGAAGTACCACAATTGTTATCTATCAGGATAATATTTTCATAATATGCTTCCACTAAAATACGTAGCTAAACAATATTTTTTGTAATCTGAGGGTCGCGGGTTCGCATCCCCTTCACGCCAAACATGCTCGCCCTTTCAGCCGTAAGGTCGTTATAATGTGACGGTCAATCCCACTATTCGTTGATAAAAGTAGCCAAGAGTTGGCGGTGGGTGGTGATGACTAGCTGCCTTCCCTCTAGTCTTACACTGTTAATTTAGGGACGGCTAGCACAGATAGCCCTCAGTAGCTTTTGTGCGAAATTAAAAAAAAACAAAAACAATTCAAATAACTGAAAATTTTAATTAGTAGTTAATTAAATGTTAATATGTATTAAATTTATCATATCTGCCAACAAGATTGATACAAACAATTTCCTTTTAACACAAATATATCTTAACAAACAAATAATACAATTTATAATAACGATTACTACAAACAGTTATTACAAATGATGGTTTATATAACAACAGTTTTACAAACATATAAACAATGCTGGTCCTCATATCCGGTCTAGAACTGGATATTGTATGGACGATGCAGGTCCACGACGAGCAAATTAATTCTGAGCTGCTGTTGTCACGTCGCGCTAGATAGCTTGGTTGGCCTTGAAGGAGCTGACTTTTTCCGGCGAAAATATTTAATGTCTCATAGAAATACCAACGCTTGAAGTAATTCATTGAAGTTAAACGGATTTTAATGTTCTAAATCTATAATCGTTCGTGGTCCATTGCTGCATTTTTCTGATTAATAAGCGTTAATCATAATTATATTTTCCGAAGCCTCCAGCACACTGACTGCTTCATATACCAATCACGCGAGTTCTCAGAAATTTCAACAATGCTCGAAAATGCGCAGGACTTTCGCAATACACAGTCAAGAATATAACGTCACAAGCAAAACTATATATGTACCACAATACATGGACATTGCCCTGAAAAGGATCGGAGTAATATTCAGTTCACTCTGACCCAAAAATCAAGTAACTATCACTATCGAATACTGCAAGACCACGTAAGTACGGGGAGGAAGAAGACGTGAAAGAGAACTTGACCCTCCAGGGTACGAACATAGAATACCCAAACACCGAAGCGAACGTCACATGCAAAAAACAAAACTGTACTGAAATAAAGGTAGGTTGTTGTTTGGAATTTCGCACAAAGCTACTCGAGGGCTATCTGTGCTAGCCGTCCCTAATTTAGCAGTGTAAGACTAGAGGGAAGGCAGCTAGTCATCACCACCCACCGCCAACTCTTGGGCTACTCTTTTACCAACGAATAGTGGGATTGACCGTCACATTATAACGCCCCCACGGCTGGGAGGGCGAGCATGTTTGGCGCGACTCGGGCGCGAACCCGCAACCCTCAGATTACGAAGCGCACGCCTTAACGCGCTAGGCCATGCCAGGCCCATAAAGGTAGGTATTAAATGAAATATACAACGGTAAATACTGCTAGCAGTAATAAGAAACATAATATAAATGGTGTTGTCCGTAATAGCTAGGTGAATGAATCAAAATATATTTCAACATTTTACATTAAAGCGTACTGATCTAGAGATAGTACCTTGAGTTCGTCTTGAGAGAAAACGAATACACAATTCTCTCTCTAAGAGGCTTAATCTTCTTAAATTAAAAGCATATTAATGAAGGACATCAGCTATTTTCAGTGCTTACTTGAATACCTCGTTACATATAAGTTTCTTAGTAAGTTAAAAGTACGCTTTATATCAACGGCCATTTTTATACTGCCGTTTAGTAAAAGGAAATTATGAACAACTGCTTATGATACTTAAATTTTCCTTTTGCAATCAGGCAAACTTACGTTAAATGTTATTGAATATCATTATATATATATATATAAAAGAACGGATATCGTCTTATTAGGAAGCAAAGATAACGAAAAGGGAAAACAAATACGCAAGCAATATTTGTGATAAAAACCTGAAACATGTTTTTGAAATCTTTAAATGCTAAATGTAGGTCTTGGTTTAGGCTTAGAAGTGAGGACTTTTTTTAGTTTTAGTGTCGACAAACATGTGTATTTAAATCTCTACCTCTTTAACTCTTTATAGAATTGAAACGTAAATATTAATTTCGAGTTACATTCGAACACTGTATGCTTAGCCTACTGGTATCTTTATATGTTAGCGAAACGACACTAAGATATTATGTAACTAGCTGGAGTACTTCTACCCTGGACGGAAGTTACATAAATTTATGATCAATGAAAGGTTATCTTGGGACATGGAAAATAATTTCTTTCCTTGTATGTAATTCTACAACAAACGCAAAAATACCCATGAGAATCATAAAACACGATGTGAAACACATTTACATGTACCCAACACATTTTCATGTTAAATTTGGTGACGATCTATTAACAAGAATTGAAGTAGTGGTAAAACCGCAAAAAGGAGAATTGAAAATTTATATGTAAGTGAACCTTAATATCACTTTACGGTGAAGTAGTTACATACAGGACATACACAGGCAGAGATTATAGATTACTGTTATATTTACTTATATAGATAAGTAGTTACATGGACATACAACAGGCATTACTAGGCATACTTTATATATATAGATAAGTAGGACATTTACATGGACAGCATACAACAGGCATTACTGTTATATTTATAGATAAAGAAAGTAGTTCCATGGACATACAACAGGCATTACTGTTATATTTATATAGATAAGTATTTACATGAACATACAACAGGCATTACTGTTATATTTATATAGATAAGTAGTGACACGGACATACAGCAGAAATTAGACAGTACTGTTATATTTATATAGATAAGTAGTTACATTGACATACAACAGGCATTACTGTTATATTTATATAGATAAGTAGTTACATTGACATACAACAGGCAGTGCTGTTATATTTATATAGATAAGTAGTTACATGGACATACAACAGGCAGTGCTGTTATGTTTATATAGATAAGTCGTTACATGGACATATAACAGACAGTACTTTCGCTTCCAAACCAAACCAAACCTTTCAGATGGAAGTCTAAATTTCTAAAGTATGTGTTGTAATACTGCAGAACATTGCTTTCTAGGAGTGACAGTTAATCCCATTACTCGGTTGGAAAGTCAGACATAACCCTCGTAGTGTTCGGATAATACTAATTGATTGACTTCCGTATGGTCAGTTGTTCTAAATTAGGAAAGGATATGCCTGAACCATAAGAGTTTGTGACCTGCCCGCTTAGTCCACGTATTGTATATGATGCCTCTGTGTTTAAACCTACCAAATAGTAATACTATCTTAGTTATAAGTTTTAATGTATTGTAGATCTATAAAAATAGTGTTCGATCCTATGTTTTAGTGTATTGTAGATCTGTCGATCCTATGTTTTAAAATATAAAAATGTTCGATCCTATGTTTTAGTGTATTGTAGATCTGTAAAAATAGTGTTCGATCCTATGTTTTAGTGTATTGTAGATCTGTAGATCTGTAAAAATAGTGTTCGATCCTATGTTTTAGTGTATTGTAGATCTGTAAAAATAGTGTTCGATCCTATGTTTTAGTGTATTGTAGATCTGTAAAAATAGTGTTCGATGCTATGTTCAAGTGTATTGTACATGTATATATATAGATATAAAACATTCGATAGCTGTAACTATTACAATACTTTTCCTCCCCCTATAAACTCATAGGAAGCCGAAAGACAAAACATAATCACTATCTTTAGGATTAACACATTTAATGGTTAAAAAAATACCAAATGTTTTAGATGTTTAGCAGATGTAATCAGAGGAGAGGCGTGAAGTTCAATCTTCCTCTATAGCCACGTCAGCAGGCGATGAGTGTCTATTTTAGTATGGAAGGGTACAAGTCATTCGAGAAGTCTAATCCCAAATAAGACCTGCTCTAATTTCCCTTTAGAAAATGGAAAAAGAATGACAGAGAGAGAGAGAGAGAAAAAAAAAAAGAGAAACATTCTCTTCCTGACGTATTGTCTTGATTTATGCATATACAGAAACGGATTGGTTCTTTCACTGGTGGCTTTTTCAGGAATTTGCATTGTACTCAAACTCGATTTAATTTTGACGAAACTACAAGTGAAAAGACTTTTAAGCAGAAGTAAAGTGAATCGTGTATATAAAAATACTGGAAGATTACTTTCCACCCTTGTTCTGTGATCAGCTCACGTTGTGCCTCGAACAACCACACAATTATTGGAAAGGTTTCAGTTTTGATTTTTACAAGATCCTTTCACTCATTAAAATCCGCATGATTTATAAAGTTTCGGTTTTCAAGGCTTAATATTCATTTTTTAAGGACATATGTGATTTTTCTTTTTAAATACAAGTAGCACAATTGTCCATTTTTATGAAGGGAAGGCGTATTGAATGACACTATTAATTACCACAGTTACGTTTGAGTCGGATGTAGCTAACTTACAATTGATAATATTAGTTAAGGTACTATTGGAGGTGGGCGAGGAATGACCTGGCGTTGCTTAGTGGTTAGCGTACCCAGATGCATTTATGTGGTTCCAATTATGTGGCGTAATCCTTCTGAACACATTACGCACTTTCAAATGTGGCTTCGTTATAAGTGTGACAGTCATTTCAGTCAGGCATCTAGTAATGAAGACTGTGTGTCTTGCGTGTGGTTAACTGTTCTACATTAGAGAGGGTTATCCTGAAATATCAGAATATTGATCTGACCGTTTAGCACATGTATCGTGTAAGGCGTCTTTCAATTTAACACTTCCCGATAAAAGTACCTTTTCAGATGTGTTTCAACAAATTTTTGAATCTTTAAAGATAAAAAGAAAACAGGAAAAATAGGTTCAATAAGCATTCCCAAGTCGCGAAAATGTCAAATTAGAAACTCTTTACCCCAAAAAATTTAAATGATGTATAATTAACACACACACACACATATTTAAATTTTAGCGAGAGTTACTCACAGTACTGCATAGAAAAATTAAAAGATTTGTTGTTTTTACTTAACTGAAATGTAAAAAACAATGAAATAATATAATTTTAAAAAAAAGTGGTATATATATATATATTTAATTTGAATAACATCTTATGTGGTAAGTGAGTTGAACGGTCAAATCAGAGATTTGATGTCCAAGTAGTCTCCTTAATTTAGAACTGGTGACTAAATACAGAGTAACTATTTTGCAACATCTATCGTTTACGCAACTACTCTTAACATAACAACTGAATTCAGTGCCACGCTTATAAAGCTCTACACTGAAACTGTGGAGCGTTTTACAGTATGTATCGCGGACTCGAACTTTGGACCTAACAACCTGCAGTATAACGGACAGTCTACTAGGTCATGCTGGAATTTATTTTAAGAGTATTAATGAACAGTGTACATTAAACGAAGGAATTCCGATGCAGTTCGGACTCGATGAGTTTTCTAAAGTCTGCTGATCTCAACTATTCAACCTGGGGTTTCCTGTAGGTGTGAACACTGGACTCGTAACCTAAAGGTCGCGGACTCGAATCTCATTCCTAAACAAGCTAGCCATTGCATGATAAAGTTATTCGCTGATAAAGAGTAGCCTGAACGTTTGCAGTGAGTGATGTTGACTAGTCGCCTTCCCTTTAGTTTGTCATTTCTAAATTAGAGCTGGCGAAAGTCGCCTTCGATTAGCTTTGCGCGAAATTTCAAAAACAAGTAAACAAACTCAGATGTTTATTAACCCAATTATTTGAGGAGCAGTAACTTTATTTGTTTGGTTGGTTTTGGTTTTCACATAAAATTGCACGAGAGCTAACTACGGTAGTTAGCCGTCCCTATTTTGATAGCGCTAGAGAAGATAGCTAGTTATCACCACCCACCGCCAACTCTTGGGCTACTCTTTTACCAACGAATAGTAGAATTGACCTTCACGTTATAACGTACTCACTGCTTAAAAGGCGAGCATATACTATGTAAAGGAAATTTGAACCCGCGACCTTAAGATGGCGAGTCAAGTGTCTTAACCTTTGTTTGTTATGTGGTGCCTAATAGTATATAAAACATCTTAACACAAATATCAACAGGGTTGCAGTCGCCACCTGTTAACTGTTTTTGTAGTCCTCTAGGCATTTTTCATAGAAAATAAGATATTCCACAAACTGATTGGTTTGGTTAGTTCCTCACGCAAAATGTTCTAATGGGCAAAAAAAAAAAAAAGGTTCGCTGTGTGACCTCTATCCGTAACTAATGGTATAAAATCAAGCTAGTAACTTGAAGGTTAATTATTTTTAATTGTAATATACAGTATTGTTCGAACGTCTTATATTAGTTAAATATTTAATTTTACTTATCTCATTTGACGAATGCTGACAAACCAAATGTTCCAAACAGTCCGCCAAATTTCAAAATCAACGAATGTTTATATGAGAATGGTGTTCCCAGAAATAAAACACGCAGGAAACTCCTTTGTCAACACATCTATCAAGTTTCCAGCATCTCCAACGTTACGACCGGTGTATCTCCAATTAACTTTTGTGCCCTTGGCTTGATTAAATGATACGCATCTAATGGAGCTTGTTACACTGGAGTTACAGTGTTGGACAGTAATAAATAATCGTTGCTTCCAAACTAATCAAGACTGGTGATAGAGGGTGTCGTTCCAAGAGCAACGGGTGACCCGAATCATCCTTTTTATAATGTGTGACTGACCACAGTATCCACGTCTAATGTTAAATATTATTTAAAGAGCAAGGCATGATAAAGACTTATTAAAAACATGTATTAACTTGTATCTAGCATCGCCTGTTTGGCTTAGGATAAAATCTCGAGGATCGAACCTCGGATTTTAGTTTTGTAAGTTCGTACGACTACCGATGGACCTTTTTATCTAACAGTGTAGAAGCTTAAACAATTTTATTTTAACTATCCTATGTTAATTTTTTTACATAAATTGTCAGAGATAGGTTATGATGAACTTTCTAAGTTATCATTGTTTTCAAGGTAACATTTTTCCAAGTATACCTGTGTTCAGTGTAATATTACATTGTTATCACTTGAATACATTATTACAAGTGCAGCTTAGAAGCTTCATCTTTTGAAGTGACATTTAAATGAAGCAAACAGTAACATCATATCAGTAGTCTAATCGAGATCTGTGAAAGCACTGAATAAATTGTCTTTCGATGACATAAACTAATTAATATCAAAATCAAAATGTCAGAACTGGAATTCAGAGGAAAATACCTGACTCCAAGAAACCCTCTAGTTGTTAAGTGGTATGTCTGCGGACTTACAACGCTAAAAACCGGGTTTCGATACCTGTGGTGGGCAGAGCACAGATAGCCCATTGTGTAGGTTTGTGCTTAATTCGAAACAACAATAACAACGGCTCCAAGAAAAAAAATGTAGTTATTGTACAACGCAATTGTAATATAGTGTTTCTCATTTTAGGCTTAGTTTCCAAAGAGTACTTTATTGCTTTGCGCTTACATAAACTGAGCTACTTAGCCAGAGTGAGATTAAAAATGAATGCATTTCTACAGTAATTTTCCCTAACATTGTAATAAATAAGTACAAATAAATGTAATCCCTTCCGTCGGAACGTATAAACAGTATAATTGTTTGGTAAGCCGTTTACAACTGTCTTTTCTCATTCCATACGTTATTTTAACAAGGAAAACTACATTACATTTAAGTAAAGGAAACTAACTGCAATAGATTATTTGCAAAAAATGTTTAAGTTTCGATGTAATGGATGCATTAAGCACAATAGAGTTCTCAGGTTTGCTAAGTAGCCGCGGGGATTTTTTCGCTGAATGGCACCGTTCTTTGTCAGTTTAGTGAGCGCAAGAAACAACAGTTATAAAAACGATCGCTTTTTGACAGTTTGAATTTCTATAAGAAAAGTAAAAACGGTGACGGAGCTGTTGAATTCAATTCAAATCAATTTATTCGACATGATACAGTAAAATCGTGCATGTTTATAATACTGACATGAAAGACGAATATAAACTGAACAACAACAAATACTCAAACATGCTCCTCTCTTTGTACATTTTTTAGGTTTATTTTTCTCAGATTGATCGTTCAGCACATATGAAGACTAACAAATCAATATTGACATCGTTATCAATTGTTAGAAATTACAAAAGAAAAAAAAAAAATTTTTCCTATAAAGTACTATTCAGAATAAGCATTTTGATAAAAAATTAAACAATTAATTGTTCAGGAGATACAGAATGTGACAGGCGGACATTTTATTTGGAATATCGACTATTTTGAAATAATTTACTTGAAAAGAGATGAAAGTTAAGTAAACTGTTCTATTGGACTTTCTATAGGGCCCGGCATAGCCAGGTGGGTTAAGGCGTTCGACTCGTAATCTGAGGGTTGCGGGTTCGAATCGCCATCGCACCAAACATGCTCGCCCTTTCAGGCGTGGGGGCGTTATAATATGACGGTCAATCCCACTATTCATTGTTAAAAGAGTAGCCCAAGAGTTGGCGGTGGGTGGTGATGACTAGCTGCCTTTCCTCTAGTCTTACCATGCTAAATTAGGGACGGCTAGCGCAAATAGCCCTCGTGTAGCTTTGCGTGAAATTCAAAAACAAATAAAAAATACTTTTTATATTACAAGAACATAATATCATAGAATAAAAGAATGGATGAACTTGACCACAGTTGTAAGAAAATGTATCAAACATCCAGGGCAAGATATAATTGCTATTGCTGTGGTTATGCACAAAGCTATACAATTGACTATTTTTGCTGTGCTGACCGTCAATACCAAAGCATGATTTATAGTGTTATATTCCCTTGTACTTCATAATGAGCCAATAGCGCATGGAAATGCAAGCTTAACGTCTATCATTAATATCATATATACTATAGTATTCGTTCCTCTCAATTTGCTTTCTTCTCCATTTGTCCACTTCGTATGCCAAATCACAGTTCTTTAAAAATGGCTTTGTTTGTTTTGTTTTTTGGAATTTCGCACAAAGCTACTCGAGGACTATCTGTGCTAGCCATCCCTAATTTACCAATGTAAGACTAGAGGGAAGGCAGCTAGTCATCATCACCCACCACCAACTCTTTGGCTACTCTTTAACCAACAAATAGTGGGATTGACCGTCACATTATAACGCCCCCCACGGCTGGGAGAGCATGTTTGGCGCGACTTGGCGCGAACCCGCAACCCTCGGATTGCGAAGCGCACGCCTTAAGGCGCTAGGCCATGCCAGGCCCTTAAAAATGGCGTTCATATCTATGTGTTGTCATTACCAGATCTTGTCAGCTGGACTGGATGACGAAAGACGAAAATTCCTCTTAAACGGACTTCCAACGCTAAAATCAGGGGTTCGATTCCTCTCGGTGAACACAGCAGATAGACCGATGTGATTTTTTTTATAAGAAAACGCACGCACTTGGTATTTATCGCATAGGATGCGTATAATTTTTTTTCTTCTATTTCCACATTTTTGCATATTTGAAATCGAAAATCTGATCTGAAATACTATTTCTCATATATTTGATTTGATATGCAAAGTGGACGAATTAAAAAAGTCCGGATAGTAATAATAATAGAAAAACATCTATATTTACGTACATTTTATCAAAAGGATTTAATCCTATTGGTTTCTTAATGCTCAAAAAGCTTTCGGTATTTAAACCATAACTTACAAAATGAACTTAGATATTAATACGTTTATCGAACATTGTTATTATTTAAATTCTAATATTTAAGGGATTAGGTAGATAAGAAACGATAAAAGAGTCCCTTAAGGAGAATCCTAATGGCTTGATAATGTATATTACTGTGCCATATGTCGAAAAAGCAAAAACAAATGTTCAGGTTGCTACCCTAAGGAAGATATGAATGACAAAACTACCACTATACTGTAAAATTAAGTAAGATATCACTTAACAATCATTGTACGTCAAACAGTCCAGTTGTAAGAAAGGCTTACAAGCTTCATAATCAGATCACATAGATTTTTATTAATAAATCTCCACAAAACCTCACTAAAATAACTCTTCCTTCAGGACAGCAGCGACTCCTGCTTAACATTACTTCTCAGAATCCACAGATCACTTCTATTATTCTGACTAATTAATCACCCAGCAAATTATAACGAAAAATACCAAACGGTTGGAAAAATATTAGGCTTAGCCTGGGATTAGTTTTGAAACGGATAGCGTGAATAACGAACAGTGGCGACTTTGCTGTCAGCTTATATAGAAGATATGGCCGAGCATGGCCAGGCGGTTAAGGCACTTGACTCGTAAATCGAGGGTCGCAGGCTCGAATCCCCGTCACACCAAATATGCTCATGGGGGCGTTATAATGTGACGGTCAATCTCACTATTCGTTGATAAAAGTAAAGCCTAAGAGTTGGCGGTGAGTGGTAATTGACTAGCTGCTTTGCCTCTAGTCTTACACTTCTAAATTAGGGACGGCTAGCGCAGATAACCCTCGTGTAGCTTTGCGTGAAATTCAAAAAACCAAACCATATAGAAGATATAATCGAATTCTCTAACATGTTATCAGTTAGCAATTTCTGTTTGACCTAATTTATTTTAATGACTCATCAGGCCTCTCGTGCCGCGAATCAAATTTAAAAATAGAGCGAAAAAGAATAAGAAACTCCCGCGAAATTTTCCGAGAGTTAGAAAAATATCTTACAGTTTTTATCCTCAGAAGAGCCTCGAGAGATAATAGCTTCATCGGCACGTGATTAGCTCATCAACAGAATACAGAATGTAAACTCACGTCAGGTCGAAGCATAGTAGGAACATCACTCTGAGAGAAACTGTTCTGATGGGTGGTATATAGGTGAAATCAATCAAGATTACTGATAGACAGCTCAGAGAACCTACAAAAAATAAACCAATTATCAGAACAAATGATGTTAGCTCACCCCTTGAAATAAAATAAAGCCTAACGAATCTGGAACCAACAATCCAGTGCGAAGTTTCTCAAGAAACATCAAAGTCTTGCAGGCGTCGAAGTAATGAGTATTATACTGGTTACTACAACAACAACAACTAGCTTTCCATCACGTGATATCAACTAAATCAAACTTGCCTTTATCGTCGTCAATAAAAACGTTACATTCACGACTTCACGCAAGAAATAGACGACACGAGGCCCCACCCACAATATTCTGTTTTTATTTTTGAGAAATTATCCAGCAGGTCCTAACAGATCGCACAGAATTGTAGAGTTTAGAAATGAAGGAAAGTCGGGTTTAAAAAAGTCCCGTTAAGTTGATTGAAATACGGTGTAATAATGAACGGTAAGAAATCTCTCACGTGAAGAGAATTTCTCAAGAGATGGTTGGACTGTAGAATAGAAGTCGTGTCAGGTGCTAATTGACACTGCTGTTTCGCATAAGTTATCCTTTAAAATGTATGATGACTGACACTGCTTCTTCTCAGGCATAAATTATCCTTTAGAATGTATGATGACTGACACTGCTGTTTCTCAGGCATAAGTTATCCTTTAAAATGTATGATGACTGACACTGCTGTTTCTCAGGCATAAGTTATCCTTTAAAATGTATGATGACTGACACTGCTTCTTCTCAGGCATAAATTATCCTTTAGAATGTATGCTGATTAACACTGCTTCTTCTCAGGCATAAATTATCCTTTAGAATGTATGCTGATTAACACTGCTTCTTCTCAGGCATAAATTATCCTTTAGAATGTATGCTGATTAACACTGCTTCTTCTCAGGCATAAATTATCCTTTAGAATGTATGCTGATTAACACTGCTTCTTCTGAGGCATAAATTATCCTTTAGAATGTATGCTGATTAACACTGCTTCTTCTCTTTTAGAATGTATACTGATTGACACTGCTGCTTCTCAGGCATAAGTTATCCTTTAGAATGTATGATGGTTGACACTGCTACTTCTCAGGCATAGTTTATCCTTTAGAATGTAAAAACTAACCGAATTGATTAAACTAGACAGTAAATTGACACGAACTGTGAGTTGGGCTAAAGTTTGAAGCAAATGAGGGTTAGTTTTATTAAACACAAAGTTAAACAACGAACAATCTTGGTTCTGCTAATCACGAGTAACGAAACCCGGTTTATTGGAGTTATAAGCCTATAGTCTTACCGCTGAGTCACTGGAGGCTAAGAAAAATGAAACATTATGACAAATGTTCCTGGAAAATGTTGTGTACCTTTGAGACAGGTATCTTGATGAAATATCACTGTGACTTAGGATTTATTTCTGACACCATTATAAATTCTAATACACTCTGTGTCAACACCCTGTACTAGAAGTTATCTAGGTCTGTCCATTCAGGAAGTCAAAAAGGTTACATTCAAACGAATGCGAATTTGTAAATCATAAAATCCCGTTACAGCTACAATCGATATAAAGGTGCTGTGGAAGGGAATGTATCAGAACTACATTTTGACATCGTTTAATGTTACGTAGGTAGCGTTATGACACTTAAACCGATAGCTTTAAGGAATTGTGTATCACAGCCATTTCCGACGTTAAATATTCACAAACTCGGGTTATAAATATATGTTCAGATCGGGTTTCTATAATTTCCTATAAGGGATGGCCCCTTATACCTAATGTCATTGGGTAATAAAAAATATAGATCAACTTAGGGCACTAGAACCATTCAGAAGGAAACCCACAACAAGTCGTATCCCAACTGTTGTAAGTAAAATACACTGCTTTGTGACAGGTGAGAATCTACAAATATAAAGATGAATGACAAAAGGTGTTCCCGTATCCTAGGCAACAGCATCAACGTAATCAGATGTTCTTGTGTCCTAGGCAGCAGCATCAACGTAATCAGATGAATGACAAAAACTGTTCCCGTATCCTAGGCAACAGCATCAACGTAATCAGATGTTCCCGTATCCTAGGCAACAGCATCAACGTAATCAGGTAAAGCGACACAAGTTATAAGGTGCTTCAACAACATATTTATTCAGCCATCATATACCTCAGCAGATGAAGAAGGAAACGGATATGTACACCATTCCGTGAGTAAAACATAAGGTGTAACCCGTCTGACTATAGATTGCTGTGTGATCAGACAGAATCAGATTTCATTTAAACGTGCATGTCCAAAGTTGAACCGACACTAAGTTCCATACGTATTAATGGAGAATATCTAAACTGTAGTGTGTTTAATCATTGTAATTAGTTATGTTAATGTTGTGATGATAATATGATAATACATTGTGTCCTTTATCTGAGCGGCACAGCATGGCCAGCTGGTTAAGGCGCTTGACTCGTAATCTGTGGGTCGCAGGTTGAAGTCCCCCTCATACTAAACATGCTCGCCTTTTCATCCATCGGGGCATTATCATGTGACGGTCAATCCCACTATTCGTTGATAAAAGAGTAGCCCAAGAGATGGCGGTGGGTGGCGATGACTAGTTGCCTTCTCTTCAGTTTTACACAACTAAATTAGAGACGGATAGCACAGATATATCTCGTGTAGCTTTGCTCGAAATTCAAAACAAACAAACAAATAAAATCTACGCAAGCGGTGCAAGCGGCTAATAACGGACTCAGAAAATACAGTAACAATGATTTTATTGTCATTCCTGATACTGAATAAATTATAAATAGACTTACCAAAAACCAGCTGAAATTATAAAAAAGTTAACAATGCTCCAAATACTGAAGAAACCTCCAGGGATCGAAATTTCTTGAATTGGAGAGGTTTTCAGATCTGGACAGTTATATTTTAAAATCAAACTTTTTTCATCTTGAGCAACAAAATATAATACGGCCTTATAGATTTTGGTTTGTTTATTTTGCGTAAAAACTATAAGGTAGGATATTTGTGATTTGTCTGCTCTCGGAATTTTAGTGTACTAATTCAGTAAACGTGCCACTGACCCTCTGGGGAAATTTAGATGTGGGAGGGGGATTCTGGACAAATGAAGTCATTTTGTTACTTTCGTTATTATGTCATCTACCCCTAGTACAGCGGTAGGTGTACGGATTTACAACGCTAAAATCAGGGGTTCGATTCCCCTCGGTGGACTCAGCAGATAACCCAATGTTG